>NW_025194321.1:2584-4083 GCF_004010195.1 Chiloscyllium plagiosum | reverse complement strand
ACAGTCAGTTCTCGTAATTGGAGCAAGACAGAGACGGGGAGGGCAAAAGGACATCCGACGTAAGGTCCGTCTGAAACCACAGCGCCATTGTATTCACTCACCCTTCATTACTTTTCATTTGCAGGATATTGGTCTGCGATATTGACCGTTCCGCCGTTTGTTGCCAATCCCCAGTTGCAACCCTTGAGGAGAGTGGGGCTGAACTCCTTCTCAGACTGCCTCAGTCCGTGTACCGCATACAGACCAGCAATAAAATGGCAGGGAGGTAGGTATGGGATTTTGTTTGATGACAGTGAAGGAACAATCGATATATTTCACTCACACTTCATCCGATTCATTCATGGTATTTGGAAGGCGTTGTCAGACAGCAGTTATTGCTCTCCGTAGTTGGTCCCTTGAGAAAGTGGCAGTGAGCTGCTTTCTTGAAATAATGCAGTCCATGTGCACTGGGTAGACCAGGAAGTCCATCAGGGAAGGACTTCCACAATTTTGATCCAGAGCACTGAATAAATGGTGATATATTTGCAAGCCAATATGGTGAGTGGCTTGGAGGGGAAAGTACAGGGTTAGTGCTAAAATCCGTCTGCTGCCCTTGTGCTTCTCGATGTAAAGGAACATGAGTTTCGAAGATGCTAACTAAGAACTTTTGTTAATTTTTTACAGTGCGTCTTGTAGATGGTACACACTGCCACTTGGTGTCCGAGAGAGAGGATATGTGTAGATGTTTTGCGAATCAAGTGGGCTTTATTGTCATGATACCGTCGAGATTCTTGAGTGTAATAGCAGCTGCAAAAATTCAGACAGGTGGGTTTGACACTATTCACTTGTGCCTTGTCGATGATGAACCAACTTTGTGGGGAGTGGAGGTGGTGATGAGGAGCTGGAGAGTAAGGAGCTGAGAAAGGCGCAGCAGGATTCCTAGCCTCTGACTCGCTAGTTAGCCAGTGTATTGAGCTAGCTGCTCCAATCTAGTTTCTGGCTGAATTTGAAGCAGCTGAATGTAAATAGTTGACGAATGCAAGGCGGGGAGGGTGCTTGCGAGGTGTACAATAATGGTGACACCATTGAACATCAAGGGGCAATGTTTAGATTCTCTCACAATGGCAAACTTCAGGATGTTGAAGGTTGGCAGGGAATAATACAATTATGATAACACCACTGAAGTTCAAGGGGTGGCAATTACTGAAGGAGTGAGATGGGGGTCAACTCGGAAGATTATGAGTGGGCATAAGTGGTGAAGGCATGAAAGGATAACTTGAGAGGTAATTGCTTTCATGAAAGCCTCTGTCAGAGCGACTGAGGGTGGGGGAGTTGAGCTGATGGACAGTGTCAGAATTGCGTTTTCCCCTTATCATGTTCAGGAATGATGCTGCTTTGCTGAGAATGTTGCCACTTTAACAAGGTAACATTGTCCTTGGTTATGTTGTAAAGGGTTGGTAAAGACTGGGGTTCTGATATGCCTGGGGATGGCTACCTTCAATAATAGGAGGAGAGAGGCC
>NW_025194321.1:0-432 GCF_004010195.1 Chiloscyllium plagiosum | reverse complement strand
TTTTATTGTGCATCTCTGTGGAATGGGTTTTCTATTATCGAGTCATAGAGTCCTAAAGTATGCAGACAGGCCCTTTGATCCAAACTGGTCCATGCTGAACAAAATGTCCATCCACGCTAACCCCATTTCCCTTACACCTGGCTAATATGCTCCTAATCCTTTTCCATCCATGTATTTGTCCAAATGACTTTTAAATGTTGTTAATGTGCCTGCCTCAACGAGGTCCACTGGCAGCTCATTCTATATGCAAACAATTCCATGTGTAAGAAAGGTTTTGTTCACTTCCTTTTTATTCTTTCCCTTCCAACATCAAATTTGAGTATTCCTTTCCGCTATTCTCAAACCCTGAGAAAAGGACTGTTTGCATTCACACCACACATGCCTCTCATGACCTATTAAACACCCACTCAGTCTCGTAAGCTCGAATGAAAA
>NW_025194320.1:2640-4083 GCF_004010195.1 Chiloscyllium plagiosum | reverse complement strand
AAACATAATAAACAGGCAAATATTCACATTCAATTCGTTTATATAAATAATGAAAAGCAGTGGATTCAATACGGCTCTTTGTGGCACATGACTGGTCCTAGACCTCCAGTCTGAAAAACAGTCCTTTGCTACCTCTGTCTCCTACCTTCACTCTAAGTTTGTCGTCAATTGGCTAGCTTATCTTGGATCTATTTATGACCTAACCGTACTAACTTGTCTGCCATGTGAGGTCCTATCAACTGCCTTGCTGAATCTATATGGACAGCGTCTATCACAATGCCATCATCAATCTTCTTTGTCACCTCTTCACAAAGTGCAATCAACTTTGTTAGAAATGATTCGCCATGCACAAAGGCATGTTGACTATCCTTCATCAGTTGTTGCATTTGCAAATACACGTAAATCCTGACCCTCTCAATGCTCTCCAACAATATGGCCACCAATGACGTCAGGCTCGCTGATCTATAGTTCAGGTCCTCGTCCATTTCCATTTCCTCGTCCTACACTTCCGCTGCTCAGTGCAAATGTTAATGTAACCGGGTTGGTGATATGATCAATAATATAGGTCTCAGACTGTGTGAGGATTAAGAACGAGTCAGGCAGGATTCTTTAATCTGCTAAAATTAACAAGTTTATGACCGAAACAAAGTTACTCAAACTAGGATGGAAAGATGAATGACAAACGGTTTTAATATTTCAAATCTGTGCGTCGATGTTTCCCTCTCTAAAAATACTGACACATGCACAGGTTTGATGACAAACTGAAAAATATAATCTCTGCAGAACGTTAACTTGAAAGAACTGTCCGAAATATTAATTGAACTCATGATGAAAGGAAGCATGAGTGATAGCTCCAAACATTATTCAGCTTATGAAGCTACTCTGCTCTTACAAGCTACTCGTAACGGGATAACTTCCTGGAACAAGTGGATTAAGTTGGATTGCCTTTACTTCAGGCAGTGGTGCGATTCCAATCAATCCTCGACAGGAATCCTCCATGCGTGGTAAAGACGACTGAGGAGTTTTCAGCTCACACACATTGCTGGGAAGAGGAACAGAGAGAGAGAGAGGGAGCAAGAGGCTGTTACTTCTCAGGAAGGATGCATTTCCTCCCTCTCTGAGTTGACTCACACAATAACGTTATCCGAACGCAAACTGGACCAAATGAAGTCTGTTTGAACAGTGTCTGAACTGTACGACTCCAACACATTCCCTGCTCCAAGTAGGTACATCACTGCTGCTGTTGGACACCCAGACATTCCTTTTGGAACAAATAACGCCACGAGAGCCTCAAAGACCTCCGCTTCTTCCTTTCACGCCGGACCAACCAGTACCCTTCCACTGACATCCTCCCTCGACTGTCTGAACTGGTCCTCACTCCGAACAACTTGTCTTTCCAATCCTCCCACTTCCTCCAAACCAAAGGGTAAGCCATGGGTACCC
>NW_025194320.1:0-1747 GCF_004010195.1 Chiloscyllium plagiosum | reverse complement strand
CACCAACCAACCCAACCGCCCCGTGGCTCCCCCTCCCACACCTTTTCTCAGTCCCAACCCTCGGACTCAGCACCGCCTTCTTGACCTGCAATCTTCTTCCCGACCTGTCCGCCCCGACCCCCTCTCCGGCCTATCAGCCTCACCTTAACTTCCTTTCACCTATCGCATTCCCAACGCCCCTCCCCTAAGTCCCTCCTCCCTACCTTTTATCTTAGCCTGCTTGGCACACCCTCCTCATTCCTGAAGAAGGGCTTATGCCCGAAACGTCGATTCTCCTGCTCCTTGGATGTTGCCTGACATGCTGCGCTTTTCCAGCAAAATATATTTTCCCTGTCGTAAGGGAGTTCAGAACTAGACGGCATAGGTTTAGGGTGAGAAGAGAAATATATAAAAGAGACCTAACAGGCAACTTTTTCATGCAGAGGGTGGTACGTGTATGGAATGATTCATGAGAGCAAGTGGTGGAAGCTGGTAGAACTGCAACATTTGAAAGCATCTGCATGGGTATATGAGTAGGAGGGTTTTGGAGCGATATGGCATGTGGGACTAGTTTGGGATGGGATATGTGGTCAGTATGAAGTTAGACCCAAATGTCTGTTTCCATGCTGTACATCTCTAGGACTCTAGGACTCTATGTCCCAGTCTTCACTGTTCCTGAGGATGAGAATACCACAGACAGTACAACTTTAAGGAGATAGGAACATCCTTAACTCAATATTAAATGGGGAAACATTTAAATGTAAAAGTGTATGAACCTCACAGCAAGTCAGCTTGCATTTTCTTTAAAAATGAGGGCACAACCAATAGGAAAGACATAGGCCATTCAGCCCCTCAAACCTATCCCACATTCCCATTGGCCACGTTCAGTAAAGTATTTATCAAACGCAGCCTACACTGCCCTCTTGGTTACGCTCTCAGATAGCGTAAATCATAGAGCGTATGAAATTGGTGCAGAACTAGACTGTTTGGTTCAACAAGTCTGATCTGCTGTTCAATAAGGGCTGACATGTTCCTCAACAAATTTATCCCGCATTCTCACTGTTATCGTGATCCACTTATCAATCAGAATATATCTATCTCTGTCTTTAAGTCAGAACTGTGTCTGTGCTCTTTGTCTGTATGCATGTGTGTGTTTCAGCTTATTGGCATGAGGCAGAGGGTGGTGGAGGAAAGTTGACTTTTGGACTGGAGGCCTGTGACCAGTGACATTCCAAAGGGATAGCTGCCGGATCCACTTTTGGTTGTCATTTACCTCAATTATTTAGATGAGGATAATACAAAGTATGGTAAGCAAATTTACGGATGACAACAAGATTAGTTATATAGTGGAAGGTGAAGAAGATTACATAAGAGTACAACGAGATCATGTTTTATTGGTCAATGGAACATAGAAATGTACAGCACAGAAACGGACGCTCTGGTCAAACTCATTCGTGCCAACCAGGTATCGTAAGTTAACTTAGTTTCATTTTCCAGCATTTGTACCATATCCCTCTTAACCCTTCCAATTCATGTCCCTATCCAGATGCGGTTTAAATGATGCAATTGTACCATCCTCCACGACTTCGTTTGGCAGCTCGTTGCATACATACACCACCTTCTGTATGAAAATGGTCCCCTTAGGTCCCTTTTATATCTTGTCCATCTCATCTTAAATCTATGTCCCCTAGTTTTGGACTTCCCTACACTGGGGAAAAGACCCTGAATATTCACATTATCCATCGTCTTCATGATTTTATGAACCTCT
>NW_025194319.1:0-4083 GCF_004010195.1 Chiloscyllium plagiosum | reverse complement strand
CTGTGTTCCAGATCCTAACCCCTCGATGAATCCGTCCTAACCCACATTCTCAGACCTTGCGTTCCAGACCCTAACACCTGGATTAATCCTGCCTATCCCACACTCTCAGACACTGTGTTCCAGACCCTAACCCTTGGGTTAATCCGGCCTAACCCAATCTCTCAGGCACTGCGTTCCAGACCCTCAAACCTGAATTAATTCAGTCTCCTGCACACTCTCTGGCACTGTGTTCCAGATCCTAACCCCTGGATTAATCTGGCCTATCCCACACTCTCAGAAACTGTATTCCAGACCAAAACCCCTGCATTAATCCGCCCTATTCCATACTCAGGCACTGTGTTCCAGAACGTAACCCCTGGATTAATCCAGCGAATCCCACACTCTCAGGCACTGTGTTCCAGACCCTAAGCCTTCGATTAATCAAGCCAAACCCACATCCTCAGACACTGTGTTCCAGACACTAACCCCTGGATTAATCCGGCCTATCGCACACTCTCAGGCACTGTGTTCCAGACCCTACCTGTGGATTAATCTGGCCTATCCCACACTCTCAGACACTGTGTTCCAGACCCTAACTCCTGGATTCGTCCAGCCTAACCCACACTCTCAGGCACTGTGTTCCAGACCCTAACTCCTGGATTAGTCCAGCCTAACCCACACTCTCAGGCACTGTGTTCCAGACACGAACCCCAGCATTGAACCGACCACCACCATACTCTCTGGCACTGTGTTCCAAACATAATCCCTAGATGAAACCGGCCTATCCCACACTCTCAGGCGCTGTTTTCCAGACCCTAACACCTGGATTAATCTGGCCTATCCCAATCTCTCAGGCACTCTGTTCCAGACCCTAACTCCAGAATTAATTCGGCCTCCCGAACACTCTCAGGCACTGTGTTCCAGAGCCTAATCCCTAGATTGACCCGGCCTATCCCACACTCTCAGACACTGTGTTCCAGACCCTAATCCCTGGATTATTCCAGCCTATCCCATGCACTCAGGCACTGTGTTCCAGACCCTAACTTCTGGATTTACCCAGCATCCCCACACTCTCAGGCACTGTGTTCCAGATCCTAACCCCTTGATGAATCCGGCCTAACCCACATTCTCAGACCCTGTATTCCAGACCCTAACCCCTGGATTAATCCTGCCTATCCCACACTCTCAGACACTGTTTTCCAGACCCTAACTCCTTGATTAATCTGGCCAATCCCACACTCTCAGGCACTGTGTTTCAGACACTAACCCCTGGATTAACCGGATTTACCCCACACTCTCAGGCACTGTGTTCCAGAACGTAACCCCTGGATTAATCCGGCCTATCACAAACTCAGGCACTGTGTTCCACACCCTAACACCTGGATTAATCCAGCTAAACCCACACCCTCAGACACTGTTTTACAGACACTAAACCCTGGATTATTTCAGCCTCCCACACTCTGAGACACTGTGTTCCAGACTCTAACCCCTGGATTAATCCGGTTTGTCCCACACTCTCAGACACTGTGTTCCAGACCCTAAATCCTTGAATTAATCTGGTCTATCCCACGCTCTCAGGCACTTTGTTCCACAACCTAACCCCTGGATTAATCCAGTCTCCCCCACATTCTCAGGTAGTGTGTTCCAGAACCTAACCCGTGGATTAATCCGGCCTACTGTGTTCCAGACACTAACCCCTTGATTAATCCGGCCTCCCCTCACTCTCAGACACTGTGTTCCAGTCACTAACACCTGGATTGACCTGGCTACCCCACACTATCAGACACTGTGTTCCAGAATGTAACCCCTGCATTAATCCGGCCTATCTCACAAACTCAGGCACTGTGTTCCAGACCCTAACCCCTGGATTAATCCAGCCTATCCCACACACTCTCAGGCACTGTGTTACAGACCCTAACATCTGGATTAATCCAGCCAAACCCACACCCTCAAACACTGTTTTACAGACACTAAACCCTGGATTATTTCAGGAGAAAGTGAGGTCTGCAGATGCTGGAGATCAGAGCTGTAAATGTGTTGCTTGAAATGCGCAGCAGGTCAGGCAGCATCCTGAGAATCGACGTTTCAGGCATAAGCCCTTCTTCAGGAATCTCCTGTTCCCTGGATGCTGCCTGACCTGCTGCGCTTTTCCAGCAACACATTTTCAGCCTGGATTATTTCAGCCTATCCCACACTCTCAGACACTGTGTTCCAGATTCTAACCCCTGGATTAAACCGGTTTATCCCACTCTCTCAGGCACTTTGTTCCAGACCCTAAATCCTTGAATTAATCTGGACTATCCCACGCTCTCAGGCACTTTGTTCCACAACCTAACCCCTGGATTAATCCAGTCTCCCCCACATTCTCAGGCAGTGTGTTCCAGAACCTTAACCCGTGGATTACTCCGGCCTATCCTACACTCTCAGGCACTGCGTTCCAGACCCTATCCCCTGGATTAATCAGGCCTAACCCACATTCTCAGACACTGTGTTCCAGACCCTAACCCCTGGATTAATCTGGACTAACCCACATGCTCAGACACTGTGTTGCAGACCCTAACCCCTGGATTAATCCGGCCTATCCCACTCTCTCAGGCACTGTGTTCCAGGCCATAACCCTGGATTAATCTGGCCTATTCCTGACTCTCAGCCACTCTGCTTCAGACCCTAAACCCTGCATTAATCTGGCCTATCCCACACTCTCAGAAACTGCATTCCAGACCAAAACCCTTGGATTAATCCACCCTATTCCATACTCTCAGACACTATGTTCCAGACACTAACCCCTGGATTAACCGGGCCTACCCCACACTCTCAGGCATTGTGATCCAGAACGTAACCCCTGGATTAATCCAGCGAATCCCACACTCTCAGACACCGTGTTCCAGACCCTGACCCGTGGATTAATCCGGTCTATCCCACATCGTCAGGCACTGTGTTCCAGACCCTAACCCCTGCATTAATCCAGCCTATCCCACACTCCTAGGCACTGTGTTCCAGACACTAACCCCTGGATTGACTTGGACTCCTGAACACTCTCAGACACTGTGTTACAGATCCTTCCCCTGGAATATTCCCACCTCTCCAACACTCTCAGGTACTGTGTTCCAGACCATAACCTCTGGACTAATCTGGCCTATCCCACACACTCAGGTACTATTTTCCAGACCATAACCCCTGGATTAATCCGGCCAATCCCACACTCTCAGGCACTGTATTCCAGACACTAAGCCTTCTATTAATCCAGCCAAACCCACACCCTCAGACACTGTTTTACAGACCCTAAACCCTGGATTAATTCAGCCTATCCCACACTCTCTGACACTGTGTTCCAGATTCTAACCCCTGGATTAATCCGGCCTATCCCATACTCTCAGGCACTGTATTCCAGACACTAACCCCTGGATTGACCTGGCCTACCCCACACTCTCAGGCACTGTGTTCCAGAACGTAACCCCTGCATTAATCCGGCCTATCTCACAAACTCAGGCACTGTGTTTCAGACCCTAACCCCTGGATTAATCCAACCTATCCCACACTCTCAGACACTGTGTTCCAGACCCTAATATCTGGATTAATCCAGCCAATCCCACATACTCAGACACTGTTTTACAGATTCTTAACCCTGAATTAATCCAGCCTCCCCCACATTCTCAGGCAGTGTGTTCCAGAACCTAACCGTGGATTAATCCGGCCTATCCCACCCTCATACCTGAATTAATTCAGCCTCCCCCACACTCTCAGGTACGGTGTTCCAGAGCCTCACCCCTGGATTAATCCGGCCTAACCCACATTCTCAGACACTGTGTTCCAGGCCCTAACCCCTGGATTAATCCGATTTATCCCACTCTCTCAGGCACTGTATTCCAGACTATAAATCCTTGAATTAATCTGGTCTATCCCATGCTCTCAGGCACTTTGTTCCACACACTAACCCCTGGATTTATCCAGCCTCCCCCACATTCTCAGGCAGTGCGTTCCAGAACCTAACCCGTGGATTAATCCGGCCTATCCCACACTCTCAGGCACTGCGTTCCAGACCCTCATACCTGAATTAATTCAGCCTCCTGCACACTCTCAGGCACTGTGTTCCAGAGCCTAACC
>NW_025194318.1:0-4082 GCF_004010195.1 Chiloscyllium plagiosum | reverse complement strand
TTGGGAAATCCCAGATTGGGACACTGTCTCTGCAACACAGTGTGGTCTGGGAAAGCCCGGAGTGGGACACTGTCTGTGCAGCAGAGTGTGGTCTGGGAAATCCCAGATTGGGACACTGTCTCTGCAGCACAGTGTGGTCTGGGAAAGCCCAGATTGGGACACTGTCCACACTGTGCTGCAGAGATAGTGTCCCACTCTAGGCTTCCCAGATTGGGACACTGTCTCTGCAGCACAGTGTGGGTCTGGGAAAGCCCAGATTGGGACACTGTCTCTGCAACACAGTGTGGTCTGGGAAAGCCCAGAGTGGGACACTGTCTCTGCAGCACAGTGTGATTTGGGAAATCCCAGATTGGGACACTGTCTCTGCAGCACAGTGTGGTATGGGAAAGCCCAGAGTGGGACACTGTCTCTGCAGCAGAGTGTGGTCTGGGAAATCCCAGATTGGGACACTGTCTCTGCAGCACAGTGTGGTCTGGGAAATCCCAGATTGGGACACTGTCTCTGCAACACAGTGTGGTCTGGGAAAGCCTGGAGTGGGACTCTGTCTCTGCAGCACGGAGTGGTCTGGGAAAGCCCAAAGTGGGACACTGTCTCTGCAGCACGGAGTGGTCTGGGAAAGCCCAGAGTGGGACACTGTCTCTGCAGCACAGTGTGATTTGGGAAATCCACGAGTGGGACACTGTCTCTGCAGCACAGTGTGGCCTGGGAAAGCCCAGTGTGGGACACTATGTCTGCAGCACAGTGTGGTGCGGGAAAGCCCAGAGTGGGACACTGTCTCTGCAGCATAGTGTGGTCTGGGAAAGCCCAGAGTGGGACACTGTCTCTGCAACACAGTGTGGCCTGGGAAATCCCAGTGTGGGACACTGTCTCTGCAGCACTGTGTGGTCTGGGAAAGCCCAGAGTGGGACACTATGTCTGCAGCACAGTGTGGTCTGGGAAAGCCCAGAGTGGGACACTGTCTCTACAGCAAAGTGGCCTGGGGAAGCCTAGAGTGGGACACTATCTCTGCAGCACAGTGTGGTGTGGGAAAGCCTGGAATGGGACACTGTCTCTACAGCAAAGTGTGGCCTGGGAAAGCCCAGAGTGGGACACTGTCTCTGCAGCACAGTGTGGTCTGGGAAATCCCAGAGTGGGACACTGTCTGTACAGCAAAGTGGCCTGGGGAAGCCTAGAGTGGGACACTATCTCTGCAGCACAGTGTGGTGTGGGAAAGCCTGGAATGGGACACTGTCTCTACAGCAAAGTGTGGCCTGGGAAAGCCCGGAGTGGGACACTATCTCTGCAGCACAGTGTGGTGTGGGAAAGCCCGGAGCAGGACTCTGGTGGTACTGGGCTTTTGTAGTGGAGAAGAGAAGTTGGACTCTCTTTAACTTGTCTTTTCTGATTTAATTAATTATAAGTTAATGTGAACGGTGCTTATGTACAAGCGACGGTGAATGCCTACCACAATAAAGAATATCCAATGCAATGTTGAGATGAAGTGGAAGGTAGATGTGGTCACTGTGTTGTGGGATTGGCCAGATCTGCACCATGTACAGTAACAGAGAGAATCCCTCACGCCTGGGGCCCACGATTTTCACTGCAATGTCGAGGGAGCAGGGCTCTAAAAGACAACTTTGTGTTGTTTGTTGTCAAGGTACTTCTCCTAAGATTTTGCGCACTCCCCAGTCTCTCGGAACCATATTCCCAGCTCCTTTAGGTCATCTGTTCGGACAATGAAGGAAATAAAGGATCAGTTCGCCCAGTTCCCAAAGAACAAGACCTCGCTCTTGCCTCAAGTTACCTTGGTGCCTGTGGCCAGTTCAAACAGGTCGCAGATGCTCATGAGTCTGTGCAATGACAGTGGATCTGAACAGAAAACAGTGACGTCATCCATGCACAGGAATGTTTTGACCTGCAGGCCTCCATTACCTGGAATATTCACCCCACTGAGGCTGCCAACCTTCCTGATGGACTTAGGAAAAATCTCTTTACAACATGCAAACAAGGCAAGAGAGTGTGGTCTGCCCAGCCTGACTCCAGATCTGATCAGGACCCTTTCTGTTGGTGTAGAGCAGTCTGATCCATATGCAGAATCCCATCCCAATTCCACCCCCTCCCAAGCCCATTATGGAGAGCACATCCCGTGTGCGAAATCCTTCTCGTGGTCCCAGTCATCAACAGGCTCCCATTTAACTTTGTCAGAAAGACCTCAAACAGTGGTTGTTCCCCACTGTGCCTTGGCAGCAGCTGTCCCAAACTGAAGTGCATCTCTCATTATGTTGTCGCAGACCTTGGAATGAACCAGACTGCAACACTTGGTTGGCCACCACTTTGTTTTGGAAGACAATGAACAAAGAACAAAGAAAATTTACAGCCCAAGAACAGGCCCTTCGGCCCTCCAAGCCTGAGCCGATCCAAATCCTCTGTCTAAACCTGTCACCCAATACCTAAGCATCTGTATCCCTCTGCTCCCCACCTACTCATACATCTGTCCAGACGCATCTTAAATGAATCTACCGTGTCTGCCTCTACCACCTCTGCTGGCACCGCGTTCCAGACACCCACCACCCTCTGTGTGAAGTACTTACCCTGTGTATCCCCCTTAAACTTTCCACCTCTCAGCTTGAAAGCATGACCTCTCATTACTGAATTCTTCACCCTGGGAAAAAGCTTGTCTCTGTCCCCCCTGTCTATACCCTTCATGATTTTATAAACCTCAATCAGGTCCCCCCTCAATCTCCTTTTTTCTAATGAAAATAAACCGAACCTACTCAACCTCTCTTCATAGCTAGCGAGGGATGACATTATACAAGTTTATAAAATCATGAGGGGCATGGGTCGGATAAATAGACAAAATCTTTTACCTGGGGTGGGGGAGTCCAGAATTAGAAGACATAGTTTTAGAGCAGAGAGCGGCGGGAGCTGGGCGGAAGTGAAGGCAGAGCGCAAAGCCAGTCGGGAAGGTAAGTGATTGTTATTTGAGTGGGTGTGTTCTAGACCCCAGGCCCTACAAAGTAGGGCTCCATCCCTCCCTCCTCCTCTAACCTAAATTAAAAGTCCATAGACTTGCCCCAAAAAGAGGGTCCATGGAGGTTCCTGTGGAGTGAAGAGTGAGGCTTCAGCTCAGGACTCTTTGACAAGGAGGTTGAGTGAAGTGATTACACCACAGTTGAAGAGGGTGAAGACATGACTGCCCAGCTGGTTCAGTGCGCTACATGCCTGATGTGGGAGGTCAACGACTCTGGTGTGTCTGGCTCGTATAAGTGTGGAAAGTGTGTGCAGTTCAGCTACTGACAGAGCATATTGCAGCACTGATGAAAGAACTCGAGGACCTTAGGGTCATCCGAGAGAACGAGATCTTTCTGGACAAGACCTTCAGCGATGTAATTACACCAGTCGTACCAGAAGAGAGCAGAAGAGAGCAGACGATGAGGAAGGCAGAGACGAGACAGGTGCAAGAGACCCCGGGGGGTCAGGAACAAGTTGAATCTTTTGGAAACAGTAGAGACAGATGACACTGCCAGTCCGCGAGGCGGGCAGGTCTGTCAATCAAAAGTTGCCGCAGAGGCAGAGCGGAAGAGTCGGACATCGCACAGAGCCGTGGTAATAGGGGACTCCATCGTGAGAGGAACTGACCGGGGTTTTTGTGGCGGGATTTAAGGATGGTGTGTTGCATCCCTGGTGCCAGGGTTAAAGACATCGTGGACAGAATGCAGGAAACCCTCAAGGACGAAGGCGAAGAGCCAGAGGTGGTGGTACATGTCGGCACAAATGATGTTGGGAAGAAGAGGAGGAACATACTACAGCGGGTCTTCGGAGCACTAGGAAGAAGGCTGAAAAGCAGGACGTCCAAGGTGGTTATCTCCGGTTTGCTTCCAGTTCCTCGGGTTGGTGAGGCCAGAAACAGGGAGATAATGGACTTGAACGTGTGGCTGGGGAACTGGTGCAGGAAGCAAGGATTTAAGTTCTTGGATCACTGGGGTATGTTTTGTGGTAAACATAAATTATACAAGAGAGACGCACCTTAATAGCATTCTGGCAGGCAGGTTTTCTACTGCAACACAGCTACGTTTAAACTAAGTAGCGGGGTGGGGGGGGAG
>NW_025194317.1:0-4082 GCF_004010195.1 Chiloscyllium plagiosum | reverse complement strand
ATGTGGATTTAATTCCTGACATGCAATTGCAAGAATCCCTTCCATAAATCCCCTGAGTATACATGGTCACGACAGAAGTGGAATCTGAAATAGTTTGCTCTTACTACTTTGTATTTACCAAACCCAGCTGCTCAATTGCTGCAGCTCCAGGGAATGGAAAGGAAACGAAACAAATACCCAATCTCAAGTTTCAAAATCCTAGAAACTCCTTTGTAAATGGAACTGATGGAGAACAAATGCTGAAATGACCGACAGAGAAGGGACTATCCAGGCATCTTCCCCTTCTGTCAGAATCCGACACATTGACACTAATGTTCTCGGGGTGATTAATTGAACCGAGGCTTCGAAAGGAATCCCGCCACAGATGCCGTTACCACTTTGTGACGTGGTTAGTTTCATTGGCAAAGAAAACACATTTGTCCACATGAAGCTTCCTTTCACCCTCTGTCGGCCCAGATATTGAATTTGATTACGGCCGATCTGATAAATTCCACATCCTCTCTCCTGTTGTTCCTCCATTATTCGAGGGAAACTCACGCCGAATCACAACATCATATATCTCCTTTAATTTTCGGACTTTTAGATTACTTTAATGACCTGAACAAGCTTGTAGGAAATTGAATAGTCTGAAAAAAAAAAGATTTTAAAAACCCTTCCAGAAAGGACCGACTGTTGAGTCAGGCATACAAGAAATGTCAGAGAGCGACATCATTAAATCATTTTTCTCACTGTACACGTGCTCAATCTTTGCGAAATGTTTATTTGCAATTGAGACAATTCCCTGGGGCAAATCCTCTCTCAATCCACAATCATGTGTGCTGCCATGACCTATTTCAATTCTGATTAAAATCGTTCAATACCTTACCCCCCCAACCCAGTGCTCCCTGCGCCATGTCAATTCAAGCATCTTCAGGTGATATTAGACCTCGCAGCCCGATGCCCCATTGCTCCCTTCTCCAAGTGAACAGTAGTTGCTCCAGCTGAGGTTGGAGCTTCCAGCCTCAGCGTTTTATTGGCCATGTACTTTCATAGAAGAATTGCGTTCTCATGGATTTCATCACGGGACAACAGAGTAGAAACAAGCATTCACTCCACTCCCCATTTCCGATTAGATCATCGCCTCTGCGCCACTCAGTTTCGCTGACTCCAGACCTGGGAACTGGTGTAATGTGAGTGTGAACAATATTTACTTCCCTGTCTCGTGGAACGGATAAAATAACGATGTGAAACTTCGGTGTTACTGAAAACTACATTTCGACAATACCGTGAATTATTGCCTGTACATTTCATCTTTTGTAGGAACCTATCGGATTCAGTCTTCAACATCCTCAATGATCGAATATCCACAGTCTCTAGGGACATCAAGGAAAAGGTTTCAACTCAATCTCAGTATCCACACCTCAGTCCGGTATGTGAAAAGATTTCCTGTTGTTCATGCGGTACTGTTCCTCACCTACCTCTGCCATTGCGTTTTTTGCTTTTTATATCGTGTTTTTTTTTCACATGGTCATATAGTGGTTCGTACACTGCGTTGTGACTGCAGCAAACTCCGCTCATTTCCGAGTAATGGCATGGCACATTTGTTCCATGTTATGCGACGTAACTTGTGTGAAACAAACACCGAAATGAATCAATCCATTTTTAACGGGAAAATCATCTCCAAGGTGATGATTTTACTCCTTCAGTCTGCTCTCTGACGTCATTGCGATTCATATATCAGGATTCCAATTCACCCAATATTGGAGACTTCTCTCTCTTTCACAAACACTATCCCCCCTTTCTGTCAGTCCTACCATGTCACTGATGCATTCCACCGTCTAACACTCACTTTCACGTTGACACCATTAAGTCACTGTTGCTCGGTGAACGTGCCCCAATATCACCATCAGGACCTAAAAACCACTTAATGCACTCATATAAGGTGGTTGCATGATCACTCCTCACGTATAGTGATTTATTTGAATGGACCAGAGAGTATTGGAGCATCCGGTTCACGAAAAAGGCTCTGAACCGAATCGAAGTGAAGAGACTTTATTGTAAAAGACGAATTTTGGTGGTTTCTGCACATTTGTTTCATATCATCATTCAGTTTTCGCGAGGATATTGATTACAATTCTGCAATTCACATGATAGAAACGATATGACAGCTATCAAAACAGTGGAGAAGTGATTTGTCAAGATATTGTCTGGATTGAAGAAGCGCAGCTATTGAAGTGTTTCGACAGACTGGGATTATTTTCCTGAGAGCAGGGGAGAATGACAGGAGATATAATTGATATGCAGAAAATAATTAGGGGTATGGATTGGGCACATTGAGCGAAACGTTTCCCTATGATGGAGTTGTCAATCACCAGTGAACCGGAGATTTAAGGTAAGATGCAAGAGCGTTTGAGTAGATGGATATAAAACTTCATCAGACAGCGAGTGTTTGGAATCTGGAACTCACTGTCTCCAAGCGTCAGAGCGGCAGAAACACTAATAACCTTCTGAGGTGTTCACTTGTGAATTTGTAATGCTGACGGCATTACAATGCTAAAAGATGGAAAAAGGGATGAGGAGAGTCAATCAGTTATTTTTCACAAGGTTACGAACAAGGAGCTGGCAGCTTGGCTAGCTCTGACCTCCTTCATAGTGTGATATTTACTATCCTCACCTGTCACGTGGGTGTCCAGAGTTCATTTCCTTGCTGCCACGGCCCGGACTGGGATTTCAAGGTTTGTGTAAAGATTTGTAATTCTAGTGCAGGTTGCAGTTGTGTTTAAATTTGGCGGTTTTGGGAAGTTGGTTTGCAGCCGTTTCCTCCCCTTTCTCTGCGACATCTTCAGGGGTGCTAAGACTCCTGTGAAGCGTGACTGTCCTGTGGCATTTGGAATTGATTTGAGTTCGTTTGCACTGCTTTCGTTTGTTGGTTCTGTTATTTCGTTGCAGGTCCCAGTATTTTGGGTTTAGCTCAACGTGCTTGATGATGGAGTTCATCGATGAGTGTTGTCCTTCTAGAAATTCTCTGGCCGCCATCTATTTGGCTTCTCCTATTATTTATGTGCTGACCCAGTCCAACTTGTTTTTCCAGTCGACTGTGTGTATTGCGACGAGGGGCAGCCAGCCTTTGTTTTCACTGGCTACTCCAGAAATGCTTTGCCAACAATAGATATTCCCGCAGAATCCTTACAGAGAAACAACGTTCGGAGGACATGCTATGACCCCATATCCTAACCACTCTACCTTATCTATGAAGAGAATATCTCAGAACTGACAGCCACACTCCTCTCACCATTCGGATTTATGAGAGAACATAAATCGAAAGCCAGGTTCAGCTAACAACTCACCATAACAAATGACCAATACCCAGTATGTGCTGGACACATGTGGACAAACAATACTCCACGCAACGAGTGTAGTAAACATTGTAAAGGACCAAGAGGAAGGCAAATCGAGACCCACATTCATGAAGAACAACTAACCCCAAACACCACCGCGAGGTGTCCTCAGTAGGTGTTCTCAGGGCACTCAGACTCTCTGATTCCGTCCCTGGGAACTCGGATTATATGGCAGTCTGTCGCAGTGGAGACTTTGTTGCTGAAAAAGGACAGCATGTAAGGCAGCATCCAAGAAGCAGGAGAATCGACGTTTTGGGTATGAATAATTCATCAGGCTTATGCCCAAAACGTCGACTTTCCTGCTCTTCGGATGCTGCTTGACCAGCTTTTCGTTCCAGTACCACACTCTCGACTCTGATCTCCAGTACATGTCGTCCTCACTTTCACTTCCGTCTGCAGCAGTGGTTAGTTCTTTCTTTGAGGGAACTGTTGATGTCACCAGTGTAACACTTGATGGCAGATTGAGAAACACAACCAGGTCCCTCGCAGAAAAGAGCATTTCTGTTGTTTTTCCGGTGCTGTGCCTAGCACGGCCTCTGGCAGTGCACTTATATGGAGTTTCCTAGCGTTTCGATATGTGCTTCTGTGATCGTACATTTGTCAGTACACTGAGATGTAGCTGCAGTCATCTGCGTTTATAACCCAGTATCGATTGCTGCTGTTTTGCGTTGGTCTTCATGTGTGCATTAGTAACACAGTGATGGA
>NW_025194316.1:0-4082 GCF_004010195.1 Chiloscyllium plagiosum | reverse complement strand
ATGGCTGGTTTGTGACGCAGAGGTAGGTCAACATCGCAGGTTCAATTCCCCACACTGTCAGAGGTTACCATGAATAAGACGCTCTCTCAACCTCAGCCCATCACCCGAGGTCTGGCGACCCTCAGGTTAAAACACCTCGAGTGGTCTGTCTATAATGGCAGAGAAGTCCCATGGTCCTTTCGAACTGTATTTTATCACTGTTGCATTTTAAATTTTTATCTATGTTATACTTTTGTTTTGCGTTATATTCCTGGACGTTTTGAATCTGTGTCATTTGGTACCACTGTCAGCATTTCCCCCACACTGCATATGCCTGCCTAATAATCCTTGACTCCATTGTTATTTATGAACCTTCCATCTGTGCGTAAAAAAATCAATATCTTTGTCTCCAATTCTCTGTGGGAAAGAGAGTTACAAAGACTCACAGACTGAGGAAACAAACATAAAAATCTTCTGAGATTAATTTCTCTATCCTTACCTGAGTAACGATATAATGACATTGGAAGTAGATCAGATATGTTTCGCTTCACATATTCCAGGTATGAAGGGCTTGTACTATGAAGGCTTTAACAGGTTACTGTTGGAATGAAAGCTGATCTTATTGATACATACAAAACCTTGGGGAGCGTGGATCAGGTAATTACCTACTGGGTGTTTGTATAGCCCAAACTTGTTGTCATTGTCATAGAATCTCTACTGAGTGGAAGCAGGACAGTCTGCCCATTAAATTCACATCAATTAACCAAGCAGCATCGCACACATACCTGCCCCCATGTAACCCTATATTTCTCATGACTACCCCACCTAACCTACACATCCCTGGGCACTTTGGGCAATGTAACATGGCCAATCCACTCTAAGCTGCATATCTTTGGTCTGTGGGAGGAATCTTGGGCATTGGGAGAAAACCCATACAGACACGTGGAGAATGTTCAAACTCCACCTAGAGGTTCGCTCGAGATTGCAATTGAACCCTTCCATTCCTGATGAAGGGCTTTTGCCCGAAATTAGGATTTTCCTGGACCTCGGATGCTGCCTGACCTACTGTAGTTTTCCAGCACCATTCTAATCTAGACTTTGGAACTGAACTCAGATGTGCTAACCACAGATCCACCATGTTCCTCTGTTAGATATATACGTTACTTCTGTCAGATTAAAGACATCTGCCTGACTTGTTCCTATCAATGAACCTGACCCAGTCTGAGACCTTTATCATCAGCCATTTCACCAACCTGGTTACATTTAAAATTTGTTGTGAGCAGTGGAGGAGTGGGACTAGAAAAGGAAATAGTGACACCCTCCAACCTCAGTCAAAACAGGAACGTGGATAAATTCATCAAGTGAGAATTCATTCAAATGGTAATTCTCTTTCCCAGAAGTTTGGGATGGCTGGATCTTTATATTATATCGAGGCTGGCTTCGTCTAATTTTCCACAAATAGGTGAATCAGAGATAATGGCGCATGAAAAGATAAGTGCAGGTGGGACCACAACGAGTTGAGCCACGACCTTATTTACTGTAGGGTAAAGTCAAATGGCCGAATGCCCCCCTCGTCTCCCTCAGTCTTGTGTTCTGATCTTCTATTCAGCCCTTCGGACCTGCTGCACGGCAGATCGAGGCCATTCCAATGGGTAGGTGTAATTTCGGAAATGTTCTTTGAAACTCCAGGCCAGGTGAGGAAGTGACCCTCATGTCCCCCATCCCTCTTTCCAGGCTTCCCCACTCTGTAACTTCTGCTCGAGATGTGGGTCATGTTACAGACCCAGATTCAGTGGGAATAAAGCCCCCATACACCCCTGTCCCCCAGGATTAACTCAAAAAGCCCTCTTATCTGCCTGAACGCAACATTCTACAATAACACTTCTGGGAAAATAGCCAATTACTTTCCAAAAGCATAACATTTGAACGTAAGAAATGGGAGCAGGAGTAGGCCATTAGGCCTCTCAAGCCTACACTCTCAGTCAATCAGAACATGGCTAATCTACTCCAGAGCACAATCCAACTTTGCTGCTAACCCCTTGTATCCCTCAACTCTCTGATGTGTCAAACATCAATCCATCCTATCTGTAAATACATTCAGTGACCCAGCCCCCACAACTCTCTGGCTTAGGGAATTCCAGAAATTCACTATCTTCTGAGAGGAGACTTTTTTTTACACCTCAGGTTGAAATCGATATCCCTAATTCTGTATCTATGTCCCCGATTTCGAGACTCTGCCCAGAATGGAACCACATTTTCAACATCTACCTTGTCAAGCCCCCTCAGTTTCTTGTACGTTTCAGTAATACCACCCTCATGCATTTCATGAATAATCGCCCCACTATTTTGGATGTACTCAATAAGTGAACTCTTTCCTCCCAGGAACCCGCCTAATGAACTAAACTAGTTACCTGCTGCGTCACCATGCTGACGTTATGGTTCTTTCACAGAAACAAGCCAATCCCTTTGCACGGCTCTTTAATTTGGGAGTCCTCTTCATTTACTAAAAACTTGCATTTTGGTTCTCATTGTCATACCCAAACTCAGACGTGTCTTGCACTCAGCTCCCACCATCAGGCTGTCAGTGTAGATTATAAATAATTGAAGCTACCGGACTGTTATTTGTGGTGCTCAAGGAGATACGCCTTTGTCAGAAAGATTGATTAATCCTTACTCTCCGATTTCGATGTGTTTACCAACTGTCATCCCATATTAATACATTATCCGTCGTACTATGAGCTTCTGTCTTGTATAACAACTTTAATTTTGTGATACCTAGTGGAAAATCTCTGGAAAGACCCATGTCTACCAGTCTCCCTTCATCATGAACTGCCAGAAAAACTTTGTTTGATTTTACAGACAAAACATAGTTCCCCTTTCACAAAGCCATGCTGACTCTGCGTAAAGCTTTTCTAAATGTCCTGCAATTGAACCTTAATAACATGCTTTCTCAGATTCCCAGCAATAATGGTGAGGCTAAATGGTTTCTGCTTCCTGTCTCGTTCCTTTCTTGAAGATAGGCGCTACATTGGACGGTCTCCACTTTCGCAGGAAAACTCCTGTAATCTAGAGGGTTACGGAATATTTCACACGGTGCCACCAGTCACTCTGTAAACATTTCTATTAAAACCAGCTGTGAATTGCTGCTGACCTGTCTACCTTTAGTCTTATCTGTTTGTTAAAAAACCTTGTTCCTTTTGGTTAGAGACAGTTGAAGAAGTCCCCTCCTATTACCATTTTGTTTATATCATTGAAATGTTTACTGTACCTTCCCCTGTCAAGAATGAATGTCAAATACTGATGTGAATTATCTGCCTGTTCCAGTAGCCCCCTCCAAATGTGCTCAATGTACTTTCCTGACTTTATTTCTGCCAAACGGGCGGCACGGTGGCACAGTGGTTAGCACTGCTGCCTCACAGTGCCTGAGACTCGGGTTCAATTCTCGCCTCAGGCGAATGACTGTATAGAGTTTGCTCGTTCTCCCCGAGTCTGCGTGGGCTTGCTCCGGTTTCCTCCCACCGTCCAAAGATGTGCAGGTCAGGTGAATTGGCCATGCTAAATTGCCCGTAGTGTTCGGTAAGGGGTAAATGTCGGGATTTGGGTGGGTTGCGCTTCGGCGGGTTGGTGTGGACTTGTTGGGCCGAAGGGCCTGTTTCCATACTGTAATGTAATCTAATCTAAAGGTCACACACTCACCTTGACTATGTTTTCATACACACGGAAAAGCTCTAAATGCTTCCTTTTATATTTCTTGCCAATTTACTTATTCTGAGGTTTTATTGATTAGATCCCCTTCAGTGTGGAAACAGTCCCTTCAGCCCAACCAGTCCACACCGACCCTCCGAAGAGTAACTTACCCACACCCATTTCCCCTTGACTAATGATCTAATACTGTGGGCAATTTAACATGGCTAATTCACCTAAGCTGCACATCTTTGTAGCTGGGAGGAATCCGGAGCAAACCGACGCAGACACGGGGAGAATGTGCAAAACACCACACAGCCAGTCATCGAGACTAGGATTGAACCTGGGACCCTCGTACTCTGAGGCTGCAGTGCTAACCACCATGACACCGCTTTGCTTCCTTTTCTCTCGCTTTCTAG
>NW_025194315.1:0-4082 GCF_004010195.1 Chiloscyllium plagiosum | reverse complement strand
CTTTGAGACTGTCTCATTTATGCTATGCATTTATCTCTGAGTATTGATGTGTATTTTGTGGAATTTGATTTTGTACATGCCATATCTGAGCACATATTCTAATAGCTGTTTATTTTTGTGTCTATCTAGCATGCTATCCTCATATTAATGTGTCTTACTCTTTGACTATCTCTCTCTCTGCACCTCTCCCTCAATTTCTCATTTTGTTTATTTCTCTCTCTCTCTGTCGAGCGATCTATTCCTCAATCTTGTGTATTTCATTTGAATCCCTGTCTTATTGTTGCTACATCTCTCAGTAGATGGTGTCAATCTGTATGCTGCCTCTGTGACAGACCTTTATAGAGAGATTACCCCAATACATTACAGCATTGTCATTTTGTCTCACAGTGGTTCAGGTGGGAGGGGGGGATATAGAATTATGGAGAATGCTCTCCTCCCACCACCCCACTTGACTGGTTAAATATAACCATTGGGAAGGTTTCCCGAGAGCAAACCTCTCTCGAGCTGTTTTAAACAGAGTGCCACTACAAAGCACATTAAAGCATCAAACAGAGCAGGGTGATCATTAATATTTCAATTTTTTGTATCTACTTTCATTGTTTGTATTTTAAAATGTAGCTTTACATCTCAGCAGAGTGAGTGCTAATATTAACAGGGAACTGAGGTGGAACAATTACAAGAGGAGACAGCAAGCAGCAATCAGCTAGATTGTGTGTAACACTGGGTTAAGTACTGAGCCCTCCCGTTCTGTTTGGTATATTTATCCCAAGACTATATATAGCGTTGCCACCTGCAGCAGAGGACCCAGGTTTGAAGAGAAGACCTGTTCTGTTCCACAGAACTCCATGAACGTTCTAATGACCTCCTTAGGGAGCGTGGAGCTGGATTTATGTAAGAAGACAGATTGTTCACATTTCACTGGTTGGTCATGGTTGGGAGGCCTGAATGTTCCATTGTTTATTTATTAATGGAACACAGTAACTTCGACTGAGCAACGCATTTACTATTTCACTACCTCCCCAGCACCCCGTACCAAGTGGTGCAGCCTCAGAGCCTCATTAACGTGGGGCCGAGTCGAGGAAATGCAAGCACCAAAATTTAATTGGCCTGGGTGCCACACACAGTGATTGATGTTATTTATTACAGGCTATGGAAAGAGCCAAGAGCCACCTCTGAATAAAGATGATTACAACAGAAAGTACTTTTAACTTCCTCTCTCCTGAAGAGGCAGTTTGCAGAGACCCTGGCCGGATCAGCCACACTCCATCATCTTTTCGATGACTGAGAATCTGTCGTCCCCGCCACAGGAGACTCTCCTGGGTTTTGGTCAGCTGCAATATTAGTGTCACAGCGGGGGGTGCGGGTTATATCAGTGTCACAGCGAGGGGTGCAGATTTTATCAGTGTCACAGCGAGGGGTGTGGGTTATATCAGTGTCACAGCGAGGGGTGCGGATTTTATCAGTGTCACAGCGAGGGGTGTGGGTTATATCAGTGTCACAGCGAGGGGTGCAGATTATGTCAGTGTCACAGCGAGGGGTGTGGGTTATATCAGTGTCACAGTGAGGGGTGTGGATTATATCAGTGTCACAGTGAGGGGTGCGGATTATATCAGTGTCACAGTGAGCGGTGTGGATTGTATCAGTGTCACAGTGAGGGGTGTGGATTGTATCAGTGTCACAGTGAGTGGTGTGGGTTATATCAGTGTCACAGTGTGGGGTGTGGATTATATCAGTGTCACAGCGAGCGGTGTGGATTATATCAGTATCACTGCGAGGGGTGCAGATTGTATCAGTGTCACAGCGAGAGGTGCAGGTTATATCAGTGTCACAGCGAGGGGTGTGGACTATGTCAGTGTAACAGCGAGGGGTGAGGATTATGTCAGTGTCACAGTGAGGGGTGTGGGTTATATCAGTGCACAGCGAGGGGTGCGGGTTATAACAGTGTCACAACGAGGGGTGTGGGTTATATCAGTGTCACAGCGAGGGGTGCGGGCTATATCAGTGTCACAGCGAGGGGTGTGGATTATATCAGTGTCACAGTGAGGGGTGTGGGTTATATCAGTGTCTCTGCGAGGGGTGTGGATTATATCATTGTCACAGCGAGGGATGCGGATTATGTCTGTGTCTCTGCGAGGCGTGTGGATTATATCAGTGTCAAGTGAGGGGTGAGGATTATATCAGTGTCACAGCGAGGGGTGCAGGTTATATCAGTGACACAGCGAGGGTTGTGGCTTATATCAGTGTCAAAGCGAGGGGTGTGGATTATATCAGTGTAACAGTGAGGGGTGTGGATTATATCATTGTAACAGCGTGTAGTGCGGATTATGTCAGTGTCACTGCGAAGGGTGTGGATTATATCAGTGTCACAGTGAGGGGTAATGATTATATCAGTGACACAGCGAGGGGTGAGGATTATATCGGTGTCACAGCGAGGGGTGCAGGTTATATCAGTGTCACAGCGAGGGGTGTGGTTTATATCAGTGTCACAGCAAGGGTTTTGGGTTATATCAGTGTCATAGCGAGGGGTGCCGATTATATCAGTGTCACAGCGAGGGGTGTGGGTTATATCAGAGTCACAGCGAGGGGTGAGGATTACGTCAGTGTCACAGCGAGGGGTGCGGATTATATGAGTGTCATAGCGAGGAGTCAGGATTAAGTCAGTGTCACAGTGAGCGGTGTGGATTATATCAGTGTCACAGCCGAGGGGTGTGGATAATATGAGTGTCACAGCGAGGGGTGCGGATTTTGTCAGTGCCACAGTGAGGGGTTTGGATTATATCAGTGTCACAGCGAGTGGTGTGGATTATATCAGTGTCACAGTGTGGGGTGTGGATTATATCAGTGTCACAGCGAGGGGTGTGGATTATATCAGTGTCACAACGAGGGGTGTGGATTATATCAGTGTCACTGCGAGGGGTGCGGGTTATATCAGTGTCACAGCGAGAGGTGCAGGATTTATCAGTGTCACAGCGAGGGCTGCAGGTTATATCAGTGTCACAGTGAGGGGTGTGGATTATATCAGTGTCACTGCGAGGGGTGCGGGTTATATCGGTGTCACAGCGAGAGGTGTGGACTATGTCAGTGTCACAGCGAGGGGTGAGGATTATGTCAGTGTCACAGTGAGCGGTGCGGGTTATAACAGTGTCACAGTGAGGGGTGAGGATTATATCAGTGTCACAGCGAGGGGTGTGGATTATGTCAGTGTCACAGCGAGGGATGTGGATTATATCAGTGTCACAGCGAGGGGTGCGGATTATATCAGTGTCACAGCAACGGGTGAGGATTATATCAGTGTCACAGTGAGTGGTGTGGATTATATCAGTGTCACAGCGAGGGGTGCGGGTTATATCAGTGTCACAGCAACGGGTGTGAAGTATATCAGTGTCACAGTGAGGGTGTGGATTATATCAGTGTCACAGTGAGGGTGATGATTATATCAGTGTCACAGCGAGGAGAGAGGATTATGTCAGTGTCACAGCGAGGGGTGCGGTTTAAATCAGTGTCACAGCGAGGGGTGAGGATTATATCAGTGTCACAGCAAGGGGTGTGGATTATATCAGTGTCACAGCGAGGGGTGTGGATTATGTCAGTGTCACAACGAGGGGTGTGGATTATATCAATGTCAGAGTGAGGGGTATAGATTATATCAGTGTCACAGTGAGGGGTGAAGATTATATCAGTGTCACAGTGATGTGTGCGGGGTTATATCAGTGTCACAGCGAGGGGTGAGGATTATGTCAGTGTCACAGCGAGGGGTGCGGTTTATATCAGTGTCAGAGTGAGTGGTGCAGATTATATCAGTGTCACAGCGAGGGATGTAGTGTATATCAGTGTCACAGCGAGGGATGAGGGTTATATCAGTGTCAGTGAGGGGTGTAGATTACCTCAGTGTCACAGCGAGGGTTACGAATTATATCAGTGTCACAGCCAGAGGTTCAGATTATATTAGTGTCACAGCGAGTGTTGTGGATTATATCATTGTCACAGCGAGGGGTGTGGATTATATCAGTGTCACAGCGAGGGGTGTGGGTTATATCAGTGTCACAGCGAGAGGTGTGGATTATATCAGTGTCACAGTGAGG
>NW_025194314.1:0-4081 GCF_004010195.1 Chiloscyllium plagiosum | reverse complement strand
TCCAACTGCATTCATTCATTCGATGAATCAAAGTGCACTCATTGTTTCAATGAAACACACTGCACGTGCTAATCCAATCAGGAGAGCTCTTGCCATTCATTCAATGAAACGAACCACAGGGATTCATTCAGTGAAACAATCTGCATGCATTCCTTTAATCAAACACACTGCACGTGTTAATTCAATGAGTAGAGCTACTCTCATTCAGACAATGTTTCAAGCTTAACTCATTCCTTCAATGAAACAAACTGCATTCGTTGATTAATTCAAAGAATAGAGCTTCTCTCATTCATTCAATGCCAAGAGGTTAACGCATTGATTCAATGAAACAAACCGCACATATTCGTTCAAAGAAAGAGACTGCATGTGTTAATTCAATGAACAGAGCCTCTCTCATTTACTCAATGTCTCGAGCTTAACGCTTTCGTTCAATGAAACACACTGCATTCATTCATTCAATGAAACAGACTGCACGCGTTAATTCAATGAGTAGAGCTACTCTCATTCAGACAATGTTTCAAGCTTAACTCTTTCATTCAATGAAGCAAACTGCACGTGTTAGTGCAATGAGAAGAGCTTCTCTCATTCATTGAATGCTAAGAGGTTAACGCATTGATTCAATGAAGCAAACCGCACATATTCCTTCAAAGAAACAGACTGCATGTGCTAATTCAATGAGCAGAGCCTCTCTCATTTACTCAACGTCTCGAGCTTAACGCTTTCATTCAATGAAACACACTGCATTCATTCATTCAATGAAACAGACTGCACGTGTTCATGCAATGAGTAGAGCTTCTCTCATTTATTCAATGTCTCGAGCTTAACGCTTTCATTCTATGAAACAAACTGCACGGCTTAATTCAATGAGTAGAGCTTCTCTCATTCATTCAATGCTAAGAGGTTAACGCATTGATTCAATGAAACAAACCGCACATATTCGTTAAAAGAATCGGACTGCACGGGTTAATGCAATGAGCAGAGCTCTCATTTATTCAATGTCTCGAGCTTAATGCTTTCATTCAATGAAACAATCTGCATTCAATGATTCAATGAATCAAACGTTATTCACATTGATTCAATGATACAAACTGCACACATCCGTTCAATGAAACAGATTGCAAGTGTTAATTGAATCAATTTAAATAATTGATTCTATGAATCAACGATATTCATTGGTTCAATGAAACAAACTTAACTCAGTTATTTAGTGAATCCAACTGCATTTATTCATTCAATGAATCAAACTGCACTCATTCATTCAATAAAACACTGCACGAGCAGAGTGTTTTTGCCTTTCATTAAATGAAACTAACTGCACGCTTTCATTTAGTGAAACAGACTGCAGGTGCTAATTCAATGAGTACACCTTCTCTCATTCATGCAATGTTCCAAACTTAATGCATTCATTTCAATAAACAGACTGCTCGTGATAATTTAAAGAGCAGAGTTTCAAACATTTATTCAATGTCTCGAGCTTAACGCATGCATTCAATGGGACAAACTGC
This sequence comes from Chiloscyllium plagiosum, assembly GCF_004010195.1. Taxonomy (NCBI): domain Eukaryota; kingdom Metazoa; phylum Chordata; class Chondrichthyes; order Orectolobiformes; family Hemiscylliidae; genus Chiloscyllium; species Chiloscyllium plagiosum. The sequence continues at coordinate 2,576 of NW_025194314.1, read as the reverse complement.
ATTAATTGATTCAATAAATCACACAGTAAAACACACTGCATGCATTCATTCAATAAAACACGTGTTAATACAGTTAGTAAAGCTTCTCTCAATCATTCTAAGTTTCAATCTTAACCAGTGCAGTCAATGAAACAGCATGCATGGGTTAATTCCATGAGTAGTACTTCTCTCATCCATTCAATGTTTCAAGCTTAACTCTTTTATTCAATGCAACAAGCTGCACGGGCTAATTAATTGAGTAGAGCTTCACTCACTTATTCAAAGCCAAGAATTGAAGGCATTGATTCAATGAAACAAACTGCACACATTCATTCAATGATACAGACTGCACGTGTTAATTCAATTAGTAAAGCTTCTGTCATTCATGCAATGTTTCAAGCTTAACTCATTCATTCAATGAAATAAACTGCACGTGTCATCAAGCTTAACTCATTCATTCAATGAAATAAACTGCACGTGTCAATTTCTGGAGTAGAGTTTCCACCATTCATTCAATGTTTCAAGCTTAACTCATACATTCAATGAAACAAACTGCTCGGGTTAATTCAATGAGCAGAGCTTCTTTCATTCACGAGTTTAACACATTGATTCACTGAAACAAACTGAACACATTCATTCAATGAAACAGACTGCATGTGTTAATTCAATGAGCAGAGGTTCTCTCATGTATTCAATATCTCGAGTTAACGGTTTTATTCAATGGAACAAACTGCATTCATTGATTCAATAAATCAAACGTTATTTATTTATTCAATGAAACAAACTGCATGCATTCATTCAGTGAAACAAACTGAACGCATTCATTTAGTGAAACAGACTGCAGGTGTTAATTCAAAGAGTAGACCTTCTCTCATTCATGCAATGTTTCAAACTTAACACATTCATTTCTTGAAACAGACTACTCGTGTTAATTCTAACAGTAGAGTTTCGAAAATTTATTCAATGTCTCGAGCTTAACGCTTTCATTCAATGGAACAAACTGCATTCATTGATTCAATAAATCAAACATTATTTATATATTCAATGAAACAAACTGCATGCATTCATTCAGTAAAACACACTGCATGCATTCATTCAATAAAACACACAGCACATGTTAAAACAATTAGTAAAGCTTCTCCCATCCATTCAACGTTTCAAACTTAACTCATTCATTCAATGAAACAGAGTGCACGGGTTAATTCAGTGAGTAGGACTTCTCTCATTCATTCAATGTTTCAAGCGTACCTCATTCATTCAGTGAAGAAAACTGCCCGGTTTAATTCAATGAGTAGAGTTTCATGCAATGCCACGTGTTTAACGCATTGATTTAATGAATAAATCTGGTCACATTCTTTCAATAAAACACACTGCACGTCCTATTCAAATGAGTAGAGCTTTTGACATTCATTGAATGAAACAAACTGCACATGTTCATTCAAATCTTAAAGACTCTGTCATTCATTCAACGTTCCCAGCGTAATTTATTCATTAAATGAAACACACTGCTCGTGTTAATTCTATTAGTAAAGCTTCTGTCATTCATTCAACGTTTCAAGCTTAACACATTCATTCAAAGAAACAGACTGCACGGGTTAATTCAGTAAGTGGAGCTTCTCTCATTCATTTAATGTTTCAAGCTTAATTCATTCATTCAAATGATGTGAACTGCTTGGGTTAATTCAATGAGTAGAGCTTCACTCATTCATTCAATGCCTCGAGATTGACGCATTGATTCAATGAATCAAACTGCGTCATTGAACTTCTTTCAATGAAACACACTGCCTGTCGTAATCCAATGAGTACAGTTTTTGACATTCATTCAACGTTTGAAGCTTGATTCATTCATTCAAAGAATGAAACAATCTGCACACATTTATTCAATGAAAGAGAGTGCACGTCTAAGTTGAATGTGTCGATCTTCTCTCACCTATTCAATGTCTCAAGCTAACCACTTTCATTCAATGAAACAAGCTGCATTCATTGATTCAATGAACCAAACGTTATTCATTTATTCAATGAAACAGACTGCATGTGTTAATTCAACGAGTAGAGCTTCTTTCATGTATTGAATGCACCGAGTTGAACGCATTGATTCAATGAACCAAACTGCCCTCATTCAATCAATGAAACACACTGCCCGTGGTAATCCAATGAGTACTGCATATTACCATACATTCAATGAAACAGACTGTACGTGTTATATCAATGTGTAGAGCTTCTCTCATTCATTCAATGACACGACTGTTTCGCATTGATTCAATGAATCAAACTGCACTCACTCATTCAATGAAACACACTGCACGTCCTAACCGAATGAGTACAGCTTTTGACATTCATTCAACGTTTCAAGCTTAACTCAATCATTCAAAGAATGAAACATACTGCACGGAATATTCAATGGAACAGACTGCACGTATAAGTTGAATGAGTTGAGCATCTCTCATTTCTTCAATGCCTCATGCTAACCGCTTTCATTCAATGAAACAAACTGCATTCATTGATTCAATGAATCAAACGTAATTCACTTATTCAATGAAACAGACTGCATGTGTTAATACAAAGAGTAGAGGTTCTTTCATGCATTGAATGCCACG
>NW_025194313.1:0-4081 GCF_004010195.1 Chiloscyllium plagiosum | reverse complement strand
TTGTCCAGGTTTGTTGAGAAGTAGGAACTAATGCAATACTGCAACATTAAGATGTTACAAACAAGCTGGTGTGCGACCTCAATAGATGTAAATAATCTGACACAGTGAGCACAAATAAGAGCTAGACATATTACCCTGCATTGATCTAATTTGAAGAAGATAACAACATCAGACATACTGACCTATTTGATAAAAATAACATGAAATGTACTCTAATTGAATGATGTGCAATGTATAAGAATAACAAGCAATAAAAATCTCCTGAAGTAAACATTGACAAAGAGTTTGGGTGAATATAATTTGAGTTGATACAGTTCCTTTAACTTGCACCAGATCTGATAAGAAATGATCTTACTGTTAATCTTATTAAAGCTGTATGAAACAGGAAGAAGTCTTCTTCTGAAGTGCTGCCCATTTTGGGGAGGTTTTGGAAGAATGCGTTGGATACACTGCTTGCAGGGGTGGACCTGTCTTGTGGGTGGAATACTGATACCAACCAATCCCTGTAATATATTTTTCTGCTGTGTGGAGCTTTAGGATTTGTGTGCAACAGCAGCTTCTGCAATATGTTGGCACACTGATTAGCATATGCAGAATCTCCCAGCGTTGGACTTGTTGTTTAGAGGGAATGCTGGTGGCAAGTGACTGAAGTCATTTTGAGCCCTGCAGTCCAAGTTGGCAACTGTCAGACACTTACTAGTTGGTGTGGCGTTCCTTATTGTAAGACAATCCATCTCTGAGATCCGTCAGGAATGGTGTCTACAACTAATATTGTTAAAGGCATAGATGCATGATTGTAGCATCTTGTAGCCTGGATTGAAAATAATTAAGGCAGTTTTTCTGAGGCCTGTCTGGGAGCCCTTGATGAGCAGTAGATGAGTGTAAGTTTTAAGGTCAAATGGGTGTCTAATTCGTTAGCTGGCCTTATTGCCAATGGTCCTCTTATTTGGGTATCAGTTACCTATGTCAGAGAAATATCCACACCAGGCCACAGGTGTGCCCAGCAGGATTTACTTGGCAGTTTGTCCTTATTATGTGACATCCATTTGCCACCATAGATTGAAAGGCTCTTTAATATAAACCCTAACTTTGCGTGCACTCTCTTACCTCTCCTGTTGGCTTTTATTTGCATTCAGGGAATGTGTGCTTTGTTTTAAGCCAATCATAAGTTATTTAATTAAATGCCATTGCTAATCTACCATCAAGCATTCTATGTATTTTTCCAATCCATCACAGCCAACTTCATTCTCATACCTTCAAATTTGCCCTTGTTTATATTTGAGACACAGGTTTCAGATTATCTTTATCAAGCTTAATGGGAAATTCAATCATGCTCTGGCTATTATTTGAGAATCTTGAGATTCCTGTACAATAAAATAATTAATTAGTCTTTATCATTGCATCATTTTATAAATATGCATATATTCACTCACTGAATGTGGGTGCCACTGGCTGGGCCAGCATTCATTTTCCATCCTGAGTTACCCTTGGGGAGGTGCTGCTGAGCTGTTTTCTTGAGTGCATGTGCTGCAGGTTGATCCACAATGCCGTTAGGGATGAGTTCAAGAGATTTAACCCAGCACATCAAAGGAACGGCAACATATTTCTGAATCAGGACTGTAAGTGGCTTGGAGGGAGTTTTGCAGCTGGTGGTCTTCCAATGTATCTGTTGCTGCCATTGTCATTCTGGGTGGTAGTGGTTGTGGCTGAAAATGTGTTGCTGGAAAAGCGCGGCAGGTCAGGCAGCATCCAAGGAGCAGGAGAATCGACGTTTCGGGCACGAGCCCTTCTTCAGTAATTGAAGACCACTTCTTCAGGTAGTGGTTTTGGGTCTGGAAGGTGCTGTATTTCTGCAGTGCATTATGTAACTAGTACACTACTGAGCTATTGAGCGACAGTATTGCAGAGAGTGGATGTGGTGGCAATCAGTGCGTTGTTCTATCTCGGATATTTTTAAAATACTTGAGCATTTTTGAAGCTGCACTAATGCAGATGAGTTTTCCATCACACTGCTGAATTCTGACTTATGCCTTGTAGTTGGCAGACGATTTTTAGGGAATCATTAATTTTCAGTCATTCAATTTAATTTATTTTCTTCCTAATGAAAGTAATAGAATTTAATAGGCAATTTATTTGGTCACCTGCCACTTGCTGGATTGTAGCCCTGACTTCCCTTTCCACTTCCAAAATCCCTGGACTATCCTGCCTCCAGCAGAATGAGCTTGAGGGGGTGAGTCAGCTGGTGCTGGTATAGCCACATGTTGGCTGACAGCTCAACTGTATGTGCCAGCCTGCCTCTGTGTTCACTATTACCGGGGCCTAAAAATTAATTCTATTTGCTCTCTCCATAGTTATAGAGGTGTGCAGCATGGAAACAGATCCTTCGGTCCAACTGGTCCATGCCGACCAGATATCCCAATCTAATCTAGTCTTATTTGCCAGCACTTGGCCAATATCCTGCTAAATCCTTCCTATTCATAAACCCATGCTGATGCCTTTTAAATGTTTTAATTGTACCAGCCTCCACCACTTGCTCTGGCAGCTCATTCCATACACGCACCACCCTTAGGTTCCCTTTAAATTTTTCCTAAACCTATACCCGCTACATCTGGACTTTCCCACTCCAGGGAAAATACTTTGCCCATTTATCCTATCCCATACCCTCATGATTTTATAAACCTCCATAATATCATCCCTCAGCCTCTGACGCTCCAGGGAAAACAGCCCCAGCCTATTCAGCCTCTTCCTATAGTTCAAATCCTCCAACCCTGGCAACAACCTTGTAAATCTTTTCTGAACCCTTACAGATTTCACAATATCCTTCTAATAGGAGGGACATCAGAATTGCACGCAATATTGTTGTAGACCTGGTTAGTGTAGAAATTAAAGGGTGGAATGAATGTTAACTCCTTAACAATTTTACATTGGAATAAGCCTTGATGCCTTCCTAGTGCAGATCACTATTTTGCTGCCAGTCCCAACAGAAGATCAGACCTGGTGTATTTAGAAATGGATGGGAACAGAGACATACCTTTAAGCTGCTCACTCCTGAGTCAGTCCGCCTTCATTCCTGGTGTGGGTTTTCCAATGACAGTGACAGACCTATTTCCAGGTTAATGAAGCCCTGACACCAGAAAAATTCCATTTCCCAAAATGCAGGTGATATAGAGACGTTTGCAATGTGGCATCAGTCCTAATTCCAGCATTTTTTGTTTTATGTCAGAATACCAGAATCTTCTGCAATTCATTTTTGAATAAGTTAAAAATGCCTACCCTAAACAGCAATGGGCCAGTTATCATAATTAATTAACAAAAGCAGTCCAGGAAATCAAATCTTGATAGTAGAAAACCATATACTGAATAATTAATCCTCTGCAATTGTCTTTAGGTTAACAGCACCTCCCTTAAATTAATGTTGAATAAATAAAGAAATATATTCTAAAATAGCTACTGGACACATTAGATCAGACTTCAGTAACAGTGATACTACAATCAAAACCATTAATCACAATTATCAACACGCCATATCAACTTCATTGCAAAACATTGAGGCCAATTTTCACAGCTTCTTCCATCAAGAACACCGCATTTGAATGCCAAATGTCACAAGACAAAATTTTATTGTCTTTGTAGGATGAGAGCAGTCTGTTTAGCTGGAACTAATGTTGCATTATTTAATAATTATTTAATAGTTGCTTGACAACTAACACTGAAATATTCGTGGATTTGCCAGCTCCACGTAACTGAGATACCATATTCCTTTGCATTCTCACAGTATTGGAGAGTCTGCTGGTGGCATTTTGAAACTGAGGGCTAAATGTTTCAGGCAGAGGTGCCACATTGCAAACCTCTCTTTATCGCCTTCATTTTGGGAAATGGAATTTTTCTGGTGTTGGGGCTCCATTAACCTGGAAATAGGTCTGTCACTGTCATCGGAAAACCCACACCAGGAATGAAGGCGGACTGACTCAGGAGTGAGCAGCTTAAAGGTATGTCTCTGTTCCCATCCATTTCTAAATACACCAGGCCTGATCTTCTGTTGGGACTAGCAGCAAAATAGTGATCTGCACTAGGAAGGCAT
>NW_025194312.1:2229-4081 GCF_004010195.1 Chiloscyllium plagiosum | reverse complement strand
ATAGTGTGCAGGGATGTGCGGGTTAGTGTGGATTGGCCATGCTAAATTGCCCACAGTATCACAGGGATATGTAGGTTAAGGTGGATTGGCTATGTGAACTTGTCCACAGTGTGCAGGAAAGTGCATGTCAGGATGGATGGCCATGCTAAATTACCCATACTGTCCAGAAACGTGCAGGTTAATGTGAATTATCCATGTAAAATTACCCATAGTGTGCAGAGATGTGCATGTTAGGGTGGCTTGGCCAAGCTAAATTACTCATTGTGCCCAGGGATGTGCATGATAGGGTCAATTGGCCATGCTAAATGACCCATAGTGCCCAGGGACGTGCAAGTCAGGGTGGATTGGCTGTGCTAAATTACTCATCGTGCCCACGGATGTGCATGATCGGGTGGATTGGCTGTGCTAAATTACCCATAGTGTGTAGGATGTGCAGGTTAGGGTTGACTGGCTATGCTGAATTACCCATAGTTTGCAGGAAAGTGTCAGTTCTGCTGGATGGGCCATGCTAAATTATCCATGGTGCCCAGGGGCATGTAGGTTAGGGTGGATAGGACTTGCTGAATTACCAATAGTGTCCAGGAATCTGCATGTTAGGGTGGTTTGGCCATCCTAAATTACCCAAAGTGTCCAGGAATGTGCAGGTTAGGATCAGTTGGCCATGCTAAATTACCCATAGTGCCCTGGGATTTGCGGTTAGAATGGATTGGCCTTGCTGAATTATTCATGGTGTCCCGGGATGTGCACGATAGGGTGGATTGCCAACGGAAAATTACCCACAGTCCCCTGGAATGTGCACGTTAGGGTGGATTGGCCAAGCTAATTACCCACAGTGCTGTGGCATGTGCAGGTCAGGGTGGATTGGCAATGTTAAATTACCCATAGTGTCCAGGAATGTGCAGGTTAGGGTGGATTGGCTGTGCTAATTACCCATAGTGTGATGGGGTGTGCAGGTTAGGGTGAATTGGGTAATTTAGCATGGCCAATCCACCCTAACCTGCACATCCCTTAACACTATAGGTAATTTAGCAAGGCCATAGTGCCCTGGGATGTGCAGGTTAGAATGGATTGGCTATGCCAAATTCCCCATAGTGTGCAGGGATGTGCATATTAGGGTAGATTGGTCATGCGAAATTACCCACACTGTGAGGGGTGTGTAGGGTAGGGTGGATTGGCTATGTAAAATTACCCATAGTGCCCTGGGATGTGCAGGTTAGAATAGATTGGCTGTACTAAATTACCCATAGTGTGCACGGTTGTGCAGCTGAGGGTGGATTGGTGATGCTAAATTATCCACAGTGTGAAGGGATGTGCACATTACGGTGAATTGGCCATGTTAAATTACTCACACTGTGATGGAATGTGCAGGTTAGGGTGGATTGGCCATGCTAAATTACCTATAGTGCCCTGGACTGACCACCTGAAGGTGCTGGGTATTTGGTTCGGGGGGACTGGGGCATGCGCCAAGACCTGGGAGGAACGGATCAGGAAGGTGAGACAGAAACTGGGCAGATGGGAGCAACGGTCGCTCTCCATCGCGGGTAAAAACCTGGTCATCAGGCGTGAGGTACTCTCAGTATTGTTATACGTGGCACAGGTCTGGCCTATCCCCAGAACCTGTGCCGCCGCAGTCACCCGGGCCATCTTCCACTTCGTGTGGAAATCAAAGATGGACCGGGTCCGAAGAGACGCAATGTACAAAGACCTGTGCAATGGGGGAAAAAACACACCCAATGCAACCCTCACCCTGATGGCCACCTTTGGGTGTGGCTGCATCAAGCTGTGCGTGGATCCCCGGTACACAAACACCAAGTGTCACTACGTACTGAGGTTCTACCTGTCCCCAGTGTTG
>NW_025194312.1:0-1705 GCF_004010195.1 Chiloscyllium plagiosum | reverse complement strand
AAGAAGAACAGGGGGCCCACGCAGTCATTTGGGCTCCGATGGCGCCTCAGCTCAATGTAATCGCACCAACCTGTGAATAGGAATGATTACCCTGTTTCGATACGCAAAGAAATGGAATGTTTACAGAAGGATGGCATGTCCAATTGTATAGATCAAATATTTATGAATAAATTATATTTTTGAAATAAAAAAAATTACCTATAGTGCCCTGGAATGTACAGGTTAGAATGGATTGGCCATGCTAAATTGCCCATAGTGTCTAGCGATGTGCAGGTTCAGGTAGATTGGCCATGCTAAATTACCCACAATGCTGTGGCATGTGCAGGTTAGGGTGAATTGGCCATGCTAAGTTAATCATAGTGTCCAGGGATGTGCAGGTTAGGGTGGATTGGCCATGCGAAATTACCCATTGTGTGAAGGGGTGTGCAGGTTAGGGTGAATTGGGTAATTTAGCATGGCCATTCCACACAAACCTGCACATCTCTTAACACTATGGGTAATTTAGCATAGCCATAGTGCCCTCGGATGTGCAGGTTAGAATGGATTGGCCATACTAAATTACCCATAGTCTCCAGGGATGTGCAGGTTAGGGTGAATTGGCCGTGCTAAATTACCCGTACTGTAGAGGGATATACAGTGTAGGGTGAATTGGCCATGCTAAATTTCCCATAGTGACACAGGGATGTGCAGGTTAGGGTGGATTGGCCATGCTAAATTACCCATAGTGCCCTGGGATGTGCAGGTTCGGGTGGATTGCCCATGCTAAATTTCCCTTAGTGACACAGGGATGTGCAGGTTCGGGTGGATTGGCCATGCTAAATCACCGATAGTGTCCAGGGATGTGCATTTTAAGGTGGATTGGCTGTGCTAAATTACCCACACTGTGAAGGGATGTGCGGGTTAGGGTGGATTAGCCATGCTAAATTACCCATAGTGCCCTGGGATGTGCAGTTTAGGTTGGATTGGCCATGCTAAATTACTCATCGTGTCCAGGGATGTTCAGGTTAGGGTGGATTGGCTATGCTAAATTACCCAGTGTGTGCAGGAAGGTGCATGTTAGGGTGGATGGGCCATGCTAAATACCCATAGTGCCCTAGGATGTGTAGGTTAGGGTGGATTGGCCATGCAAAATTACCCATTGTGTGAAGGGGCATGTAGGTTAGGGTGAATTGGGTAATTTAGAATGGCCAATCCACACAAACCTGCACATCCCTTAACACTATGGGTAATTTAGCATGGCCATAGTGCCCTGGGATGTGCAGGTTAGGGTGGATTGGCCTTGCTAAATTACCCATAGTGCCCAGGGATGTGCAGGTTAGGGTGGATTGGCAATGCTAAATTACCCATAGTGCCCAGGGATGTGCAGGTTAGGGTGGATTGGCCATACTAAATTACCCATAGTCTCCAGGGATGTGCAGGTTAGGGTGAATTGGCCGTGCTAAATTACCCGTACTGTAGAGGGATATACAGTGTAGGGTGAATTGGCCATGCTAAATTTCCCATAGTGACACAGGGATGTGCAGGTTAGGGTGGATTGGCCATGCTAAATTACCCATAGTGTCCTGGGATGTGCAGGTTCGGGTGGATTGGCTATGCTAAATCACCGATAGTGTCCAGGGATGTGCATTTTAAGGTGGATTGGCTGTGCTAAATTACCCACACTGTGAAGGGTTGTGCGGGTTAGGGTGGATTGGCCATGCTAAAT
>NW_025194311.1:0-4080 GCF_004010195.1 Chiloscyllium plagiosum | reverse complement strand
ATTATATATATATATATATATATATATATATATTCCATATCCTTCTGCACTGTAAAACCTGATGCAAAATACTTGCATAGTATTTCCCCCATCTCCTGCGGCTACACAAAAAGGCCACCTTACTGATATTTGAGAGGCCGTATTCTCTCCCTAGTTATACTTTTTTTCCCATAAAATGTTGGGGAAAACCATTTGGATTCTCCTCAGCCGTATTTACCAAAGCTATCTCATCCATTTTTTGCGCTCCTGATTTCATTCTTAAGTATACTCCAACTGCCTTTATACACTTCTAAGAATTCAGTCAATCCACCTTGTGTTTACCTGAGTTATGCTTCCCTGTTTTTCTAAAACGTACCGTCAATTTCTCTGTTCATCCAGTATTCCCTACACCTGCTAGCCTTTCCGTTCATCACAGCAGGAATGTGCAGTGTCTGTTCTTTCGTTTTCTCAATTCTGAAGGCTTCCCTTTTTCCATCTGTCCGTTTATTTGCGAACATCCGCCCCCAATCAGCTTCTGAAAGTTCATGTGTAATACCATCAAAATTAACTGTCCTGCAATATACAACTTCAACGTTCAGATCTGGTCTATCCTTTCCCATCACTGTTTTAAAATTAGTAGAATTATTCTCGCTGGCCCCAACGTGCTCCTCCACTGACGCTTCCTTTATTTTCCATGATCAGGTCATGATTTGTACCTTCTCTAGTAGGTACATCCACACACTGAATATAAAAATGTTCTTGCACACACTTACCAAGTCCTTCTCCATCTAAATCCTTAACACTATCGGAGTTCCAGTCTATGTTTGGAATGAAAAATTCCCTTACCATAACCAACTTATCTTTTTTTCCGGTGAGAAAACAGGTCTCCTGTCAAATTTGTTTCTCAATTTCCCGCTTTAGATGGTCGATAATATAATCCCAAAAAAAGGTGATCACCATCATTTCTTATTTCTCAGTTCCACTCAAATTACTTCCCTGAATGTATTTTCAGGAATATCCTCCCTCAGTGCCGCTGTAGTGATATCCCGTATCAAAATCGCCAATCCCCACCATCACTTGCATCACTTGCTGCCCTTACAGTAGCATTCATATCCTGTGATATCAAGCTCCTCATCCTGTCCATCCCTGAGCCACGTTTGTGTAATTGCAATGATATCCCATTCCCATGATCCTCAGCAGGCCCTGCCTTCCTCTGCCTTCTCTGTTCCACCTCTTGCATCTAAATAAATTCAGTTTAATTTATCAATTCTACCTTGTTCTCTGCTTTATCTCTGATTCCCCTCACTGTTTGACTCGCTCCATTCCTCAACTATCTCCCTCGGTCTCAACTCTCCGCCTGACTAGTTTAAATTCTCCTGAGCAGCTCCAATAAATTTCTCTGCCAATATAGTAGTCCCCTTCCAATTCAAGTGCAATTCGTTCTTTTGCAGAGGTCACTTCTACCCAGAAGAGATTCCAAGTATTCAAAAATGTGAATCCTTCTCCCATGAACCAATTCCTCAGCCATGCCTTCATCTCCTATCACCACCCTCACTCGCTTCTCGCACCGGGGGTTATACAGATATTACTACGCTCGAGGACATCCTTTTTAAATTCCTGTCAAATGCTCTGCGTTCTCGCTTCAGAATCTCATCCTTTTCTCATGCTATGTCGTTGGTACCAATGTGTACAATGATGACCGATTGGGTGCTTTCCCCTTTGAGAACATTCTGCACCCTCTCTGAGACGTCCTTGATCCTGGCACAAGGGAGGCAATACACCTTTCTAACGTTTTCGCTGCCAGCCACAGAAACTCCTGCCTATTCTTCAGAACAGGGAGTCCCCTAACTCAATCAATCTCTTGGACCTTGACTTGCCTCTCATTTCATCAGAGTCAATCTCGACACTAGAAACGTGGCTGTTCGTGCTACATTTCCCTGAGATTGCATCACTTCCTTTATTTTTTAACACAGCATGATTGATTAAAATGGGAACTGCCATAGAAAATTCATGTACTAAAAGCCTATCTCTGATACCTTTCGTTGAGTTAATCCATATATGTGACTTTATCTGCGATTTTGTCCCTTCCCATATCTGCCATCCATCACACACCTTGACTTGTCAATTCATGATTGCCTCTCACTGGAGCTCCAACTCTTGCATTTGATCTGATAGGATACACAACCAACAGCAACATCTAAATCTCATCTTTAACTATATGCTTCAAATACTGAGAGGCATTCTTAATCCTTGCACAGGGAAAGCGACGGATCATTCTAAATATATACTCATTGCCACAGAGTCTCCTGTTAATGCCACTGTCAGTGGAGTCCCCTGAATTAATAATTCTACTACGTCTTGTCAAACGCTGTATCACATCCAATTCGTTTCTAGTATTTAATAAACGATGGCTCTTCCAATTTTCGAGGAGTGACTGTCCCCTTTCCAAGAACTGAATGTCTGTTTGATAGAGATATACCTTCTTAAGTTTCCTGGAAGACACCCATCTATCTGACTGAATTTGCTGGATAATAAAGTTTCAAAATCTTCTAGCCATCTCTCTCCGTACGTTGTATATGGACTCAGTAACATTATGTCGCAAAAATAGGATGGTTCACATCACTATGTGTTAGTTTTAATTATCTACATAAAATAATGTTCAAATGGAAAAACATTTAAATATACATAGACATCAAAAGTATAAAAACTAAATAAAGTCATCCATTTCGCTAATTAGCTGAATAACACGATTCCTCTTCAATAAATTCCTCAAACAATAAAAGTCTTCTCTAAAGCTGAACATGAATAGGGCTCTCCAGAATGAAGGCACAGCTCCTTATTTATAAAAAAAAAATTGTCATTTTCGAAACAAAAATCTTGTGAATTGTGAAAAATCGAAACCTTTGAAGACGTATACAGCCTGTCCTAATTTCATTGTAGACCAACTTTAACAACGTTCATTAAAAATAAAACTGTGTTTTTAAAAATTGTTGTGATTGTTTTCCTTTTTTTTATTCTGGTTTGTTTTTGACTATTAATAAAATAAATGTATAAATAATCTTATATTAATAAACTAAAACGAATACATTAACGGCAAAAAAGAGAGTACCATACATCTGTAATTCTGCCTGCAATCCCAGCAGCAGCTGTATGATCCATGCTGCTCTAAAAATGTTTAATTTTTATTTACACTTTGAGAACAGTGGCGTATGTTCTAATATATTTCTTCAAATTTAACGTCGACTTGCCGACATGAATTGATTTCCGACTGTATCTATGATGCAGATTTGAATTGAACACTTTTCCTTATCATTTCAGCACTTTAAAAAATAAATTTAACAGTATGTGTCCAGACAGCTCACGAAAAATGTTTTCAGCTCTGATTATTGCACAAAATGTTACAAAAACCAATATCCAAGTCCACATCAAATACTAATCTTGCAATGAACGGCTCCTAAAACTACAGTAATCCAATATTAATTACTTTCAAGTTTTACGAACAAAATATAAAGAGAGGTATGGTATAACATGTGAATTCAGCTCCATGTCCAAAATAAAATGCGTGGATCCCTCATAAAAAGACCCGAAATGCATCACGTCGTAAATTGACCAAGATGAGAAAACAAGAGGTTCAAATGCAACATTCTCCTTTGGGGAATAATATCTGGAGATCAGAAATAACCAAGGCTTATTTGTTAGCTTCCTAAACCATGATGATGAAAATGTGAGGTATGAGCTTTAGGGCGGGGAATGATAAATAATATTGTGGATGGCAGAACGATTAGCTGGGTGGTTTGTAGTGATGAGGAACGTTTTCGCTTTCAGAAGGATGTAAGTCGATTTTTCTGGTGGCCAGGTCAATGGTTGATGACATTTTACACTGATAAAAGTGAAGTGATGAATTTTGCAAGTTACAAGACAGAGCATACGCAGACTATGAAGAGCGGCTCGATGTATTTTTAAAGCAGAGAAGATTGAGACGGGCTGATAATCGAGGTATTGAAGAGTGTTACGGGTATGGAGAGAGTGAACAAACGACAGCTGCTTTCCTTAATCGAAGGCTCTCTTACAAGGAAACACACTTTTAAAATGAAAGTGGTC
>NW_025194310.1:0-4080 GCF_004010195.1 Chiloscyllium plagiosum | reverse complement strand
TGTACAGGAAACGCGGTTGGCTGCAGCAACATTGGGTCAAATCGCAGTCAAACAGGTAACTGTTGTTCTAATATTTATTTCTTTTCAACGTGTGTTGAAGTAACACAGTGATGAATCAATTAATATTGTCAGACATACATAACCGGGTGTGTTAACTCTAAGGTTATGAGAATAGGGCAGTTTTAATTAACATAGACCAGAGATTGTTCAAATCTCAGGCACATGAGATTAACAGAGAGCGATGTTGAGCGAAGTAGACTGTCTTCGCAAATGCCATTGTTATGACGTTGTGGGTGTAATGTACTTTTAATGGTGCTGAAATATCTCGCGAGCACAAGGAGTCCAGAACAGTGTAACAACGTAACATTTGGAAACAACTAAGAGCTGTGTTACATGGATACAAAAACAAATGCGAATTCGGCCAATCAGTTTATATTAATGTCCCAATCAAGTTTGAATGTGGTATTTTTACAATGTTAAAACCAATGAAACGATCCGACGTTTTGTGAGACAAATAACGGACATTTTGAACAGTTACCCAGAGCGGGAAAGAACAGCAAAGAGAGCAGCTGAAAGATCAACTAATGTAGGATTTTCGTAAAATCTCCAAGAGGTGTTTATCTGGAGAAATAGATTCCACAAAAAAGAAGCATCAACACCGACCTGGAGAAAAAATCTACAGAGAAAGATTCTGTTTTGTCGGTTTACATTTGCAAAGAGGTTCACCCCGTCACGTAACACCAATTTCTGGGGTTGCTTTGTTATTTCACACATTTGTGAATTAAGCCGCATTAACGATTTTGAAGTTGTCCCCTCTACAGAGAAGGTCTGTGCTTTTGCACCATTGTACAAAAGGTGCAGTGTGTCTCAGAGACAGGGCTCCCTACAATGCTATCCTGATAATCACCCATGGAAACAGCAATGCGCAGTTTCCCCGAGACTGGAAAAAAATCCCTTCACAGATGATGTTACATCCCGCTCTCAAGTGGCTTTTCATTCCATCGCTTTCAATTCCTCACAGAATCCGTTTCAAAAGAATTTGTCACTGAGTCGTTTGTTTGTGTTCAAATCCTGTGAGCAGAGTGTCACAGTTGGAGAGTGCTGAGCCCATAACCCAGAGGGCTGACCATACTCTGTGAACGAAACTCTGCTGTTCATCATTTCACTAACAGCAGGTAGATGTGTCTATGCTCTGCAAATGTTCACGCCTGTTTTAAGAAGCAAGATAAACATTTGCTGGTAGTTCTGCTTCAGAATGTTTCATCTGTTTCAGATGGTGTTATTTGCACAAGTCTCCCAGGAAACTTTTTCCTCTTGTCACACAGACAACAACAACAGCACGAGTCGAGATTGTCTGCACTCCGACATCCGTTTTCTTCCCAGGGGTGTAAACATGATGTTCTGAAACGATTTCTTATGTTACCTGTCAATCTGGGATGATGTGCGCTGTGAAATTTATTCTCTGAGCTTGGGGTAACGTGATAAAGCTTAGACATATCAGGTGCAGTGTGCCTGAGCGACAGGATATGCTGCAGTAACATCCCATGCTGATTCAGACAGCAGAGCCCTCGCTGTAACTTCGAGAAGCACACAGACACAGTTCCCGATGACTGGGAGAGTCTTTCTTTCCCTGCAGTTCTGCTTCAGAGTGTTTAATCTGTTTCAGATGGAGTTATTTGCACGAGTTTTCCAAAAGAAGATGGGTTCCTGTGCATGTGCAATCTCCCTTTTGTACAGCTTTCCAGAATAAGACTGTGGGAAACTGCTGTGGTCAGCACTAACAGAGCGGCCCAGCTGGAGCGTATTGGGCTAATAACCCCGAAATTAATGGATTGCAAAACATTCTCTGCTCGTTGACAAGTCCAGATTTCAGTGTGTATACTGTCCCTGCTAGTGTTCGGAAATAACATAGCTCCATTCTACGTATTGCATGTTGTTTAATTTTCCACTTCCTTTCACTCAATGTATCTGAAATGAATATTTTGTACTGATACACCCGCCAAATTTACACAGGTGAAGAAACACACTTGTGAAGGTCAGGAAGCTCTTTTCCTGTTCTCTGTCGGTCTGCTCTGAACTGATTCGCAAAATCATTTGCCAGAGCTGGGAATAAACTGGTGAAGGTGAGGTATATCAGTTGTAGATGGCTCTATGCGCAAGATGCCCTGCAGTTATTCCCTATGCTGGTTCGAACAGCAGTGTCCTCCCCGTGAAATGAAAAGCCGTGAGTGACAATTGGATCAACTTGTTGGAGACAACATTATGACACACAGTTCCGCATTATTATAACATAGATGGCCAATTATGAATAACCACAAAATATGCAAGCTACAGAGAGTCGCCATGGACTCGATGGGCTGAACAGCTTCTGTCGGCGCGTGAGTGACGCCACACGTTGATGCTGTCCCTCCTCCTGTCTCTGGAACAGAGTGGCAGATGGTGAAACAATGTTTCATTTTAACCCTCCCTTCCGCGTTAGACTGTCTGCAGCCCCGTAGCTCAGGGCCGTGGGGATGAGTCTCAGTGACTGAGGGTTTCATTTGCATTCTCTACATGTGGGACAGGTGTTAACTGCTGCCCGATTGCAGCATAGAAACCGATGTCACACAGCACTGCCCTTTCATGTGAAGGGCAGTGTTTGTCACTGGCCACCGGGGTGTTTTCCTATCTTCCTGGTGGTGGAATTTGAATAAAGATTCGTGCACTTTGTGTCTTTTACTGTGTCTCACACCTGCACACACACACCATGGGTGCTGGGGGAAAACAAAGCACTACCGCACTTAGGTGGTAGTGTTGGGGTTAAATAAGAAAAATAAACATGAGTGTTCACAAAAAGAAAATTTAAAAAAGAAAAGAAAAAATAGAAACCGATGTCACTGTTACAAAAGTCTTTCTGCAGGATTGCTGTAAAAATGGATTCTGAACAGCAAACAGGCTGCACAAAAATGCCCTCACATGAATTTACCTAGGGTCGATAATCCGGAGCACATGCTGTCTTTCCCAACAGACAACTCTCAGATAAATGATATTTTCAGGAAGTTCCCAACAAACTTGCTGATTTCCAGCACTTGATGGAACTGGCTGTGCCCATCAGAGCGAGCTTGAGAGCCCATCCACCCGACAACTCTCAGATAAATGATATTTTCAGGAAGTTCCCAAACAAACTTGCTGATTTCCAGCACTTGTTGGAACTGGCTGTGCCCATCAGAGCGAGCTTGAGAGCCCATCCACGCGCTTGCCTCCCCTCACACTGCCTGCCATTGGAGGTAAATAGCTGAATACACTGCCGATGGAGTCCAAGTGGAAGGGATAAACAGCACTGTCCCGTCAACAAGGAGACGGAATAAGAAGGTGATATTCTTGAAACTCTTTGGACCTTAGAAATCCGAGAGCAAAGTGTAATGTAGTTAGATCTGAGCGACTTTGAGCTGGTTTGGTGTTGGATACGTAAGAATGTCACTTGTCTAGGGGCATGATCGTCGCTTAGTAGCTTGAGTTAATACTGGCATGTGAGAACGTCTTACTTCAGGTCGGCATCGAGCCTTGGTTATTTGATTTCACTTTGCTTGGTCGCCCTATCAACTGTTTGATAAAAAAAAAGTGTAAATCATGAAGTTGCAACCCTTGACATAACGTTGAGTTCAGGGGTAATAACTGTCATGGTGGTGAGCATGGCACAGTACCACATGTGTTGAAAGTGAAACAAGAGTTTCAGGATGTTCACCCACACAATCCCACTCTGAATAATTCCACCATCTGGATAATGGTCTGGTATATGAGGAATGTCAACAATAAAGGTCATTTGGAAAGTTGGGACAGTTTTCCTTGGAAAGCAGAAGGCTGAAAGCTGGCCTTGTTAAACCTTTCCAAGACATGAGTGGGATAGACAGAGAAAATAAGGAAGGGAGAATGCTCCCTACGCCTGAAAGAATCGAGAACGATTCGGGAGATATTTAAATTCATTATTAAAAGAAGAAAAATGTACATGAGGTGAAACGTTTTCAGTTAGGCTGTGGTTAGGGTCTGTAAAACACTGCCTGACATTGCCAAAGACGCAGTTTCAATCGAGTTATTTAAAAA
>NW_025194309.1:1228-4080 GCF_004010195.1 Chiloscyllium plagiosum | reverse complement strand
GGGGACAGTGAACAACGGAGAGAGAAGATAATGATCAAGGGAGAGACGAGACTGTGAACAAGGGGGAGATAAGATAATGAACAAGGGAGAGAGAAGACAGTGCACAAGGGAGAGAGGAGACAGCGAGCAAGGGAGAATGACAGAAACATCCAGTATAGGAGGAGGAGTTTGATATTCATAGTGTCACAGACTTGGATAATAGGCCTTTCAGTCCAACTTATACTAAGGAGAGGGTGAACAGACTGTTGATATTTTCCCTGGAGCGTTGGAGGCTGAGGGGTGACCTTATAGAGCGTTTTAATATAGAGGTTGTGTGCAGTACTGTGGCACAGTGGTTAGCACTGCTACCTCACAGCACCAGAGACCTGGGTTCACTTCCTGCCTCAGGCGACTGACTGTGTGGAGTTTGCACATTCTCCCCATGTCTGTGTGGGTTTGCTCTGGTTTCCTCCCGCAGTCCAAAAATGTGCAGGTTAGGTGAATTGGCCATGTTAAGTTTCCCATAGTGTTAGGTGTTGGGGAATGTGTCTGGGTGGGTGCGCTTCGGCAGGTTGGTGTGGACTTGTTGGGCCGAAGGGCCTGTTTCCACACTGTAAGTAATCTTAAAAAAAAAAGTCACTACTCTGAGATTGTTCTCTCAGGGCATGGGTACCATAAATAGACAAGATTGTTTTTTTTTTAATCAGGTGAGAGAGTTTAGAACTCGAGGGCATAGGTTTAAGGTGAGAGGGGAAAGATTTAGAAGGAGCAAGATTTTCAAACAGAGGATGGTGCATGTATGGAATGAGCTGCCAGTGGAGGCTGGTACAATTACAACATTTAAAAGGCATCTGGATGGGGACAGGAATAGGCAGGGTTTACAGGGATATGGGCCTCGTGCAGAAAAATGGGACTAGATTAGGTTGGGACACCTGGAGCATGGACAAGTTGGCTGGCTCATGATGGATCCTCTATCTTAACCCCAACTCCCTGCTCTCTCTCCCCACACCCCTTGATGCCTTTAGTGTCCAGAAATCCCTCTGATACATTCTTAAACACTTTCAACACCTGTCTCCAACACCTTCTCTGGTTGAAAATTCTACAAGTTCACCATCCTCAAAGTGAAGACACTTCACCTTGTCTCGTCTGAAATGGCCTGTCTCATACTCTGAGATTGTTACCACTGTTCTCTCAGCCCCCTCTCCCCAGGCCAGGGGAATTTAACAATCCCTCCATCCACTCTCTCCGGCCCTGTCAGAATTTGAGATAGTTCAATGAGAATCACCCTCAATTTCTAAAGTACAGTGAGTGCACAGCCAGTCAACTCAATCTCTACTCATTTGACAAACTTATTGTCTCAAGAATCAATTTGGTGAATTCTTGCTGTTTCAATAATACTGTCATTCTGTTTTTCCTACCAAAGTGGGTAACTTCACATTTCTGCACATTACACTGCATCTGTCATTTACATGGCCCTACTCAACTTGTCTAAATTGCCTTGAAACCTCTTTACTTCCTCTTCACACACACAATCCCACCTAGTTTTGATACTTCCGCTAACTGGGAGAATTATGTTGGAAATAGCTGCGGTTCAAGCATTGATTCCTGTAGTACCCCACTTGTCACTGCTTTCTATTCTGAGAAAAAGCCTATTTTATGCCTACGCTCTGCTCCCCAGTTCTCAAGGCGGAAGTGAGGACTGCAGATGCTGAGGATTAGAGTCAAGAGTTTGGTGCTGGAAAAGCGCAGCAGGTCAGGCCGCATCCGAGGAGCAGGAGAATTGATGTTTCGGGCATAAGCCCTTCAACAGGAATGAGGCTGTGAGCATTGGGGGTGAAGAAATAAATGGGAGGGGGCTGGGGCTGGGGGGAAGGTAGCTGAGAGTACAATAGGTGGATGGAGGGGACCTATTACACTCTCAGCTACCTTCCCCCAGCCCCACCCCGATCCCATTTATCTCTCCACCCCCAAGGCTCCCAGCCTCATTTCTGATGAAGGGCTAGGCCTCCACCATCGTCACTCCCACACCACCTGACGCCTGGAGGAAGAACGCCTCATCTTCTGCCTCGGAACACTTCAACCCCAGGGCATCAAGGTAGACTTCACCAGTTTCCTCATTTCCCCTCCCCCCACCTCATTTATCTCTCCACCCCCAAGGCTCCCAGCCTCATTTCTGATGAAGGGCTTTTGCCCGAAACGTGATTTTCCTGTTCCTCAGATGCTGCCTGACCTACACAATTCTCAATCCAGGCTCGTACATTACCATGTACTTTAATTTGTGCATTAACCTCTTAAGAGGAACTTATCAGAAGCTTCCTGACATCCAAATAGCTCATAGCCACTGGCTCTATTTGATTAGTTATGCCATCAAGAACTCCAGTAAGCTTGGCAAACATGATTTCCCTTTCATAAACCTGTGCTATCTCGAAACATAGAAGATAGGAGTAGGGAGAGGCTATTCAGCCCGGCAATCCTGCTCTACAATTCATTACGAGCATGGCTGATCATCCAACTCAATATTACAGTGGTGCTGGAAACGTACAGCAGGTCAGGCAGCATCCGAGGAACAAGAAAATTGACATTTCAGGCAGGAGCCCTTCATCAGGAATGAGGCTGGGAGCCTTGGGGGTGGAGAGATAAATGGGATCGGGGTGGGGCTGGGGGAAGGTAGCTGAGAGTGTAATAGGTCCCCTCCATCCACCTATTGTACTCTCAGCTACCTTCCCCCCAGCCCCAGCCCCCTCCCATTTATTTCTTCACCCCCAAGGATCCCAGCCTCATTCCTAATGAAGGGCTTTTGCCCAAAACATTGATTTTCCTGCTCCTTGGATGCTGCCTGACCTGCTGTGCTTTTCCAGCACCACTCTAACCTT
>NW_025194309.1:0-943 GCF_004010195.1 Chiloscyllium plagiosum | reverse complement strand
TCCTACCTGCCAATCTTCCTTCCCACCTATCCACTCCACCCTCCTCTCCGACCTATCACTTTTACTCCCACCTCCATCCACTTATTGCAGCTACCTTCCCCCCACAGCCTCACCCCCCTCCCATTTATCTCTCTGCCCCCGAGGCTCCCAGCCTCATTCCTGATGAAGGGTTTTTGTCGAAACGCGATTTTCCTGCTGCCCGGATGCTGCTTAACCTGCTGTGCTTTTCCAGCACCACTCTAATCTTGACTCTAATCTCCAGAACTGCAGTACCCACTTTTGCACTGTCCAATTCAATAGCCCAATCCTGCTTTCTCCCCATAGCCTTTGATCCCATTTGTCCCAAGTGCTTTATCTAGCCACCCCTTGAATACATGTTGATTGCATCTATTCCCGTTGATATTTTCTAAGTGCCTTGATATCACCTTCTTTGCAATAATCTGTAATATTCTACCTAATACTGTGAGGTTAACTGAACTGTAATGCCCAGCATTCTCGTCCCATCCTGTTTTAAACAGCAGGGTTACATGTGTCACTCTGCAATCTGAAAATGTGTTGCTGGAAAAGCGCAGCAGGTCAGGCAGCATCCAAGGAGCAGGAGAATCGATGTTTTGGGCATGAGCCCATCTTCAGGAATGGTTCCTGAAGAAGGGCTCATGCCCGAAACGTCGATTCTCCTGCTCCTTGGATGCTGCCTGACCTGCTGCGCTTTTCCAGCAACACATTTTCAGCTCTGATCTCCAGCATCTGCAGTCCTCACTTTCTCCTCATTCTGCAATCTGCCAGGATTGTTCCAGAATCCAACAGATGAAAGGGGAAACCAGACAAATGGGATGAGTGAAGAGCCGGGAGAGAGAATATCAGGGAGAGATTGACCTCGTGTGTGACAGAGAGAACAGATTACAAGAGGGAAAACCAAATAGAGATGACATGGTAAGGTAAG
>NW_025194308.1:0-4080 GCF_004010195.1 Chiloscyllium plagiosum | reverse complement strand
ATGACCAGAATCAGTGAGTGGTGAGAAGAGCGACCAGAATCAGTGTGTGGCGAGAATAATGACCAGAATCAGTGAGTGGTGAAAATAATGAACGGAATCGGTGAGTGGTGAAAATAATGACCGGAATCAGTGTATGGCGAGAATAATGACCAGAATCAGTGAGTGGTGAGAAGAGCGAACGGAATCAGTGTGTGGCGAGAATAATGACCAGAATCAGTGAGTGGTGAAAATAATGAACGGAATCGGTGAGTGATGTGAATAATGACCGGTTATGGTGAGTTGTAAAAATAATGCCTGGAATTGGTGAGTGGTGCAAATAATGACTGGAATCAGTGAGTGGTGAAAATAAATACCGGAATCGGTGCGTGGCAAAAATAACGACCGGAATCGGTAAGTAGTGAAAATAATGAACGGAAATTGTGAGTGGCGAGAATAACGACCAGAATCAGTGAGTGGTGAAAATAACGACCGGAAACGGTGAGTGCTGAAAACAATTACCGGAATCGGTGAGTGGTGAAAACAATGACCGGAATCGGTGAGTGGTGAAAATAATGACCGGAATCAGTGAGTAGTGAAAATAATGACCAGAAATGGTGAGTGGTGAAAATAATGACTGGAATCGGTGAGTGGTGAAAATAATGACCGGAATCGGTGAGTGGTGAAAATAATGATTGGAATCAGTGAGTGACGAGAATAACGACCGGAAACAGTGAGTGGTGAAAATAATGACCAGAAACAGTGAGTGGGGATTATAGTGACCGGAATCGGTGAGTGGTGAAAATAATGAATGGAATTGGTGAGTGGCAAGAATAATGACCGGAATCAGTGAGTTGTGAAAATAATGACCGGAATCAATGTGTGGCGAGAATAATGAGCAGAATCTGTGAGTGGTGAAAATAACGACCAGTAATGGTGAGAGGGGAGAATAACGACCGGAATCGGTGAGTGGCGAGAATAACGACCGGAATCAGTGAGTCGCGAAAATAATGACCGGAATCGGTGAGTGGCGAGATTATTGACCAGAATCGGTGAGTGGTGAAAATAACGACTGGAATCAGTGTGTGGCAAGAATAATGACCGGAATCAGTGAGTGGGGAAAATAACAACCGGAATCAGTGAGTGGTGAAAATAACAAACAAAATCAGTGAGTGGTGAAAACAATGACTGGAATCAGTGAGTGGTGAAAATAACGACCGGAATCGGAGAGTGGCAAGAATAATGACCGGAATCAGTGTGTGGTGAAAATAATGAACGGAATCGGTGTGTGGCAAGAATAAGGACTGGAATTGGTGAGTAGTGAAAATAATGACCAGAAGCAGCGAGTGGCAATTACAATGACCGGAATTGGTGAGTGGTGAAAATAACGACTGGAATCGGTGAGTGGTGAAAATAACAACCGGAAATGGTGAGTGGCGAGAATAACGACCGGAATCGGTGAGTGGCAAAAATAATGACCGGAATCAGTGAGTGGCGAGAATAATGACCGGAATCGGCGAGTGGCAAAAATAATGACTGGAAATGGTGAGTGCTGAAAAGAATGATCGGAATCGGTGAGTGGTGAAAATAACAACAGGAATCGGTGAGTGGTGAAAATAATGACCGGAATCGGTGAGTGGTGAAAACAATGACCGGAATCGGTGAGTGGTGAAAATAAGGACCGGAATCGGTGAGTGGCGAAAATAATTATTGGAATCAGTGAGTGACGAGAATAACGACCGGAATCAGTGAGTGGTGAAAATAATGACCGGAATCAGTGAGTGGTGAAAATAATGACCAGAATCAGTGAGTGATGAAAATAACGACAGGAATCAGTGACTGGCAACAATAATGACTGGAATCGGTGAGTGGTGAAAATAATGACCGGAATCAGTGTGTGGCCAAAATAATGACAGGAATCAGTGAGTGGAGAAAATAATGACCGGAATCGGTGAGTGGTGAGATTAATGACCAGAATCGGTGAGTGGTGAAAATGCAACTGGAATCAGTGAGTGGCAAGAATAACAACCGGAATCGGTGAGTGGTGAAAATAATGCCCAGAATCAGTGAGTGGCGAAAATAACGATCAGAATCAGTGAGTGGTGAGAATAACAACTGGAATCGGTGAGTGGTGAAAATAATGACCAGATCGGTGAGTGGTGAGAATAATGACCAGAATCGGTGAGTGGTGAAAATAATGACCAGAATCGGTAAGTGGCGAGAATAATGACCTGAATCGGTGAGTGGTGAGATTAATGACCAGAAACGGTGAGTGGTGAAAATAACGACTAGAATCAGTGAGTGGCAAGAATAATGACTGGAATCGGTGAGTGGTGAAAATAACCAGAATCAGTGTGTGGCCAGAATAATGACAGGAATCAGTGAGTGGTGAGAATAATGACCAGAATTGGTGAGTGGTGAGAATAATGACCGGAATCAGTGAGTGGTGAAAATAATGACCGGAATCAATGTGTGGCGAGAATAATGACCGGAATCAGTGAGTGGTGAAAATAATGACCGGAATCAGTGAGTGGCGAGAGTAATGACCGGAATCAGTGAGTGGTGAAAATAATGAGTGGAATTAGTGAGTGGCGAAAATAACCACCAGACTCAGTGAGCGGCGAGAATAATGACCGGAATCAGTAAGTGGTGAAAATAATGACCCGAATCGGTGAGTGGAGAGAATAATGACCGGAATCGGTGAGTGGTGAAAATAATGACCGGAATCAGTGTGTGGTCAGAATAATGACCGTAATCAGTGAGTGGTAAAATAATGACTGGAATCGGTGAGTGGCGAGCTTATTGACCAGAATCGGTGAGTGGTGAAAATAACGACTGGAATCAGTACGTGGCAAGAATAAGGACCGGAATCAGTGAGTGGTGAAAATAATGACCGGAATCGGTAGGTGGTGAAAATAATGACAGGAATCGGTGAGTGGCGAGAATAACAACCGGAATCAGTGAGTGGTGAAAATAATGACCGGGATCGGTGAGTGGCGAGATTATTGACCAGAATCGGTGAGTGGTGAAAATAACGACTGAAATCAGTGCGTGGCAAGAATAATGACCGGAATCAGTGAGTGGTGAAAATAATGACCGGAATTGGTAGGTGGTGAAAATAATGACAGGAATCAGTGAGTGGCGAGCGTAACGACCGGAATCAGTGAGTGGCGAGAATAGCGACCGGATTCGGTAAATGGCGAGAATAATGACCAGAATCGGTGAGTGGCAAAAATAATGACCAAAATCAGTGAGTGGTAAAAATAACGATCGGCATTGGTGAGTAGTGAAAATAATGACCAGAATCGTTGAGAGGTGAAAATAACAATCAGAATCAGTGAGTGGCGAGAATAATGACCAGAATTGGTGAGTGGTGAAAATAATGACCAAAATCAGTGAGTGGTGAGAATAATGACCGGAATCGGTGAGTGGTGAAAATAATAACCAGAATCAGTGAGTGGTGAGAATAATGACCGGAATCGGTGAGTGGTGAAAATAATGACCGGAATCGGTGAGTGGGGAGAATAATGACCGGAATCAGTGTGTGGCGACAATAATGACTGGAATCGGTGAGTGATGAGAATAATGACAGGAATTGATGAGTGGTAAATATAATGACCGGAATCAGTGAGTGGTGAAAATAACGACCAGAATTGGTGAGTGATGAAAGTAACGACAAGACGCAGTGAGTGGCGAGAATAATGACAGGAATTGGTGAGTGGGAAATATAATGACCGGAATCAGTGAGTGGTGAAAATAATGACCAGAATCAGTGAGTTGGGAAAATAACGACCGGAATCGGTGAGTGGTGATAATAACGACTGGAATCGGTGAGTGGCGAGAATAACGACCGGAATTGGTGAGTAGCGAAAATAATGACCGGAATCGGTGAGTGGCGAGAATAACGACCGGAATCGGTGAGTGGTGAAAATAATGACCGGAATTGGTGAGTGGTGATAATACCGACTGGAATCTGCGAGTGGCGAAAATAATGACCAGAATCAGTGAGTTGGGAAAATAACGACCGGAATCGGTAAGTGGTGATAATAACGACTGGAATCGGTGAGTAGGGAAAATAATGACCGGAATCGGTGAGTGGCGAGA
>NW_025194307.1:0-4080 GCF_004010195.1 Chiloscyllium plagiosum | reverse complement strand
GTGTGTGTGAGTTTGTTGGTGTTAGGGTGCGGACTGAGTTAGAGACAGAGACAAGGAGCCTGAACACAGTAAAGGAAGTGTGAGCAGCCTGGGAGGGTCTCCCCTGACCCAGATCCGTGGGGTTTCCAGTTTGCAGCGTGTTGTTCTGTGTTGGTGAGGAGTGAGAAATGCTGGGACACCTCAGGCTGTGCTGGCTGGTTTTAATTAGACACTGTGGTGTGTGTGTGAGACCATGGCAGTGTCCTGAACACTTTACAAATATTAACATTAATGTGCAGCAAGATTGGATTTTGTCTGATATTGTTTCTCTGATTTCATTGGGAGGAATGCAGGGAACGGTTCCGAATATTGATGTTTTTTGGTTATCCTTCACACAAGGAACAGTTTGTGCTGGTCTCACACACAACCTGCTAAGACTGGAATTAAAATATAGAGATTTCTGACTCTCCTGAATCAAGTTACCCTTCAACAATAATAACAAGACCTCAAATGCAGCAGGGTATGTCGTACAGGAATAAAAACTGTTTGACATTAGCCACATAAAGTATTTGCACGTCCAGTGGCCAAAATCCTTGTCAAAGGGGTAACGTTGAAAGGGCATCAAACCAGTTTTCTGGATCAGTCTGTTAAGGAAACAATTAGGGAATGGTTTATTCTCATTTCGTACACAGGCACAGGGTTAATTAATGATCTTGTCACAAAGAGGCTTTTGGAGGAAGAGTGATTATAACAAATTGAAACTAAATATTGAATTTGGGAATGATTTAGTTAATAGTATACTGATGGTCACCGCATTATAACAAGGATGTGGAAGCTTTGGAAAGGGTTCAGAGGAGATTTACCAGGATGTTGCTTGGTATGGAGGGAAGGTCTTATGGGGAAAGGCTGAGGGAGTGGAGGCTGTTTTTGTTAGAGAGAAGGTTGAGAGGCGATTTAATTGAGACATATGATAATCAGAGGGTTAGATAAGGTGGACAGGGAGAGCCTTTTTCCTCGGATGGTGATGGCTAGTACGAGGGGGCACAGCTTTAAATTGAGGGGTGATAGATATAGGACAGATGTCAGAGGTAGGTTCTTTACTCAGTGAGTAAGGGTGTGGAATGCCCTGCCTGCAACAGTCATAGACTCACCAACCTTAAGGACATTTAAATGGTCCTTGGATAAACATATGGATGAGAATGGAATAGTGTGGGTTAGATGGGCTTCAGATTGGTTCCACAGGTCAGCACAACATTGAGGGTCGAAGGGCCTGTACTGCGCTGGAATGTTCTATAAGGGTCTGTACTGCGTTGGAATGTTCTATAAGGTCCTGTACTGCGCTGGAATGTTCTATAAGGGCCTGTACTGCGCTGGAATGTTCTATAAGGCCCTGTACTGCGCTGGAATGTTCTATAAGGGTCTGTACTGCGCTGGAATGTTCTATAAGGGCCTGTACTGCGCTGGAATATTCTATAAGGTCCTGTACTGCGCTGGAATGTTCTATAAGGCCCTGTACTGCGCTGGAATGTTCTATAAGGGCCTGTACTGCACTGGAATGTTCTATAAGGGCCTGTACTGCGCTGGAATGTTCTATAAGGCACTGTACTGCGCTGGAATGTTCTATAAGGTCCTGTACTGCGCTGGAATGTTCTATAAGGCCCTGTACTGCGCTGGAATGTTCTTTAAGGGTCTGTACTGCGCTGGAATGCTCTATAAGGGCCTGTACTGCGCTGGAATGTTCTATAAGGCCCTGTACTGCGCTGGAATGTTCTATAAGGGCCTGTACTGCGCTGGAATGTTCTTTAAGGCCCTGTACTGCGCTGGAATGTTCTATAAGGGCCTGTACTGCGCTGGAATGTTCTATAAGGGGCTGTACTGCGCTGGAATGTTCTATAAGGGCCTGTACTGTGCTGGAATGTTCTATGTCTGAAATAAGGATTCTAAATCTCAACAAAGTAAACCACATTTGTATGAGGGATAAATTGACTCCAGTAGATTAGGAAACCAAATTTAAAAACATAATCATGAATAAGCCAGGACAGATGGTGAAAGAACTAATTCACAGTTTGTAACAACGAAACATTCCCTTAAGGAATAAATACCCCAGAGGAAAAATCACTCAGCTGTGGCTCATGGAGAAAGTTAAAGTTTGCACTAGATTTAAGGAAAACATAAATGTTGTCAAAAAGGAAAATCAAAGGGAGGGAGTTTAGAATTCAGTGAGAGAACCAAGACATTGAAAGAGAATGTGAGAGTAAACTGCCAGGTGGCACCAGCCCCATTAACCCACCATGGACAGGCCTGTGTAAACTAGGAAAGGTCAGGGAGATTATGCATGAGTCCCTTAGAGGCTCAGACATGAGAAACGATCTTGGGGGTTACAGCAATGTCAGAAACATTAAAGTTATCTCACAACACAGACAGGAAATGACTCCTCAACTTCCTGTTTGGCTTCCCCATTTCCCTTGAAGCTCTGCCCCCTGGTTCTCGGTCCCTCTGCTTTATCTCTGCTCCTCATAATCTCATCCCCCTCTCAACTTTCAAATAAAGGCAAAATACTGTGGATGCTTGAAATCTGCAAAATATGTAGGAATTGCTGGGGAAACTCAGTAGGTCTGGCAGCATGTGTGGAGTGAGAAACTGAGTTAACGTCTCAGGTCTGATATGACCCTTCTTTAGAATTGAAAGGGGATGGAAAATGGTAGTTTTATACTTATTCTGAACACCATCATTTTCCAGCCCCTTTCAGTTCTGAAGAACATAGAATACAGAACAGAACACAGAGCACAGGCCCTTCGGCCCTCGATGTTGTGCTAACCTTTTATCCTACTCTTAAGATCAAACTAACCTCCATCCCCTTCATTGTACTATCGCCCATGTGCTTATCTAAGAGTCACTTAAATGTCCCTAATGTCTCTGACTCTACTCCCATTGCTGGCAGTGCCTTCTACGCACCCATCACTCTCTGTGTAAAGAACCTCCCTCTGACATCTCCCCTAAACCTTCCTCCAATCACCTTAAAATGATGTCCCCTTGTGACAGACATTTCCGCCCTGGGGAAAGTCTCTGGCGATCTACTCTCTCTCTGCCTCTCATCATCTTGTCCACCTCCATCCAGAAAAAGAACAATATTCTGTCTCTCAGCCCATTTTGGATCCAGTGTATCACCTTGTCTTGGATCCCATTGGCTCTCACTTTCTTCACCAGTCTGCCACCAGGGACCTTATCAAAAGCCTCACTCAAGTCCATGTCGACACATCGAATGCAGTGCCCTCATCAACTCTCCTGGTTACCTACCTCCTCAACAAATACAATCAAACATCACCTTCTCTTCATGGCTCCACACCAACCCTCCCTGATTCATCCAGGTCTCTCCAAATGCAGACACGTTCTGTCCCTCAGAATTCTTCCTAATAACTTCCCCACCACCAAGGTGAGACTGAATGGCCTGGAATTTCCTTCCTGCCCTGTTTAATCATGGGACAATGTTGATGGTCCCCATATCCTCTGGCACCTTGCCTGTGGCTAGAAAGGATTTGAGAATTAATACCAATCACGATGGCCACAAAACAAATCAGGTGTCATAAAAAAACCCATCTGGGTCCTTTAAGTGAGGAAATCTGCCGTCCCTACCTGGTCTGGCCCCTGCATGACTCCAGACCCTCAGCAATGTGTGTGACTCTTATCTGTCCTCTGAAAGGGCCTGGCAAGTCACTCAGGAGCAATTTGGGATGTGCAACAAAATGGCGCTGCTCCAGCAACGCCCACGTCCTGTGAAAGAGTA
Source organism: Chiloscyllium plagiosum (assembly GCF_004010195.1). Classification (NCBI taxonomy): domain Eukaryota; kingdom Metazoa; phylum Chordata; class Chondrichthyes; order Orectolobiformes; family Hemiscylliidae; genus Chiloscyllium; species Chiloscyllium plagiosum. The sequence continues at coordinate 317 of NW_025194307.1, read as the reverse complement.
AAGAGAATCAGAAAGGACCAGAGAGGCTGAGGTGAACTGGGGGGTATCACTGGTGCCTTTGGTAAGAGCTGTTTCAGTCCCGTGGCAATGGGAACCGCTAACTGGGTAGATACAAGCACGGAGTTCCAGATACTGAGCAGTGATTGAAGAGAGGACAAACCATTCAAGGATAGGAAGAGGAGAGCAGGGTTTAAAAAGCAGTTTGCAACCTCGAAGGAAAAGCTAATTAAACGTGTGACAGAAACATAGAAGTCAGGGGCAGGGAAAGCAATTCAGACGATTAATCCTGCTCCACCTCACACACACCCACACTCACA
>NW_025194306.1:1719-4080 GCF_004010195.1 Chiloscyllium plagiosum | reverse complement strand
AATTGTGCCCATCCTCTGCAGTTTCCTTCCCCAATCTGTGCATTCTAAATCTTCCCAGATTACATCATAATTGCCTTTCCCCCCACAATAACTCTTCATACACCTAGCCCTTTCCATCGCTAGAGTAAACATAAATGATTTGTGGTCACTATCACCAAAGTGCTCACCGACCTCCAAATCTAACACCTGGCCTGGTTCATTACCCAGTATCAAATCCAATGTGGCCTTGCCCTTTGTTGGCTGGTCTACATACTGTGTCAGGAAACCCTCCTGCACACATTGGACAAAAACGGATCCACTAAAGTACTGGAACTATAGTATTTCCAGTTAATACAGACAGGGAATATCCAACTCCCTATTTAATACATGGTCCTGCAGGCCATCATTTGTGTGTTCATTAACAAGACCAACTGAAATGTTTACCTGCAGCTATTCAAGGGCAGAGCTGTCAGCTGGACAGCTGCCCCGGTACCATCCCGAATAGTTCCTTCACTTGGTTATCTCAAATCTGTGCTGTCTCCCAAACAGATTTGATAATCATTCTATAACTGAACTGCTATTAATACTGCATTCCCACAAATTGCCCCTAATGTTTAGGGATGTGTAGGTTAGGTGCATTAGTCAGGGGGAATATAGAGTAATAAGGTAAGAGAAAGGGTCTGGCGGGATACTCTTCAGAGGGTTGGTGTGGATTTTTTGGGCCAAATGACCTGTTTCCACACTGTAGGGATTCTATAATTCAGATCGGAGTTTTGCAGTGATTCATTATGACAGCTGACTGTTCTGTGGCTAACTTAATAATACAGATCCATTTCTTTAATGCATTGATCACTTGATCTTTCTGGTGTAATTGTTTTAGAAATATTTCCACATTCTCCATGATCTTCACAACCCCATCAGCTTTCTGAACCCGGTGCTCTGCTTCCTGAACCGACAGAAACATCTCTTTGGCAGAAACATCCCACCTGTGCATTTGGTATCGTCTGAATGGTTTGTGTTCACTTAAATTTCTCAATGTCATCATTGTTTTAAATTTATTTAATCATGAAATGACTGTTTCCCTACTGATACAATATCACTGAGCCACCCTTTATCTATCACATGATCATCAATGTTTTTGTCACCTGTACAGTTGTATTCAATGTGCTGACCTGTAACTTATTTATGTGAATGCTCACTGACCTTTACGTTCAAACCGATCTTGAGCAGTTCTCCAAATTTTGTTCATCACTGTCTTTCTTTATAGTTTTCTCAAGTAATTCCCATCCAATAAACAGGCTTGCAATTATGTTTGTGCAAAAGCATTTTGTTTGAGTTCTGCTTGTGCCATACAACAAAATATTTGCAGAAATGATGTTTCGGAGCCATACATTTGACATGAAATGCGGTTATTTTCTACAAATGCATGTTCACTGAAAATGACATATCCCAAACTATATTTTTCACAGATATACATAACGTGCATGGGCAATACCATAAACAGATGTCAGTTGGGTGTATGTTGCATTTTGTTCCACCCAGTGTATATTACACAGGGGAAGGACATGAATGGAACGTAATAACGAAATGGCTTTCGTTTGATTGTCTAAATACATGTCGCTCTTTGTGAAATGGCAATAATTTATCAATGAGATCACAAGGATATGTAACTGCAGTGTCCAGCTGCTCTCTGAATTTATTCTGGGTCAGGGCATATGTCCATGTGTTAGTGCAGGTACTGAGAAGCTGAAGCATATTGGTGATGGATTCCAGGGAATAAAGGGGATCTGTGACAGAGTAAAAATATGCCTTTGTAATTCGCTGATAAATATAAAATACAAGCTGGGTCACCCATAACGTTATAAAGCTGCCAGATATACTGAAGAGTAATATGATGTATCCTTTGTATCTCCATTTCTGGATCCTTGCCATTATCTCCATTGAGGTGACCCCGGAGTGGCCTGTGGACTTTACTTGCTGCTAAAATATGTCTGAGAGTCAGAAGATTGAGGACCAACAGCAGGAACAATGGTGCCATAGCAATTAAAATCAGATCAAATGTGTCAAAACCAGCCCCTGCAGTCAAAGTAATGAAGTTCGCTTTTGTAATGTTATACCAGGGAATAGTCGAAAGGGTCGTTCTGGAAAAGCACAGCAGGTCAGGCAGCATCCGAGGAACAGGAGAATCAACCTTTCATCAGGAATTTGGCCAAAATGTCGACTCTCCCGCTCCTCAGATGCTACCTGACCTGCTGTGCTTTTCCAGCACCACACTCTCGACTCTGATCTCCAACATCTGCAGGGTTCACTTTCTCTAATGCAGAGAATATTATCAATTATGTACAAAGGATCATGCCTGAAGTACCAGGCGACAGACATTAA
>NW_025194306.1:0-1042 GCF_004010195.1 Chiloscyllium plagiosum | reverse complement strand
AAATAGATCATGTTTGTTCTTTTTTAACACAAATGGCTACTCACAGTGCAAAGGTCACCTTTCATCTCTCATAGTTCACAACTCCAAACCAAATATTAATAAAAATAAAATAATGAAAAACCTGTGGGATTCTAACAGCAAAGTTTATTACTCTGTCCCTTTCAATATGATGTTGTTCCCCTGCCCTTTCATGTGTCATTTTTCAGACAAACCCTGTCCTTTAATTGAGGGAATTTAAATTCACATCAATTCCACTGACCAATCCCTCATTCTGAGACTGGAATGACTTACTGCTGAATGACATCTCCTACCCTGCCTCCCCCAGACAGACAAAACAACTTGGTGGTATTAACTTTAATAATATATTAATTTGATAAGATTGATTTGTAAGGCAATGCATTATGGGTGGCACAGCAGCACAGTGGTTAGCAATGATGCCTCACAGCACCAGAGACCTGGGTTCAATTCCCACCACAGGCAACTGTCTGTGTGGAGTTGGCACATTCTCCCCATGTCTGCGCAGGTTTCCTCCCACTGTCCAAAAACCTGCAGGTTTGGTGAATTGGCCATGCTAAATTGCCCGTAGTGTTATGTGAAGGGGTGAATGTAGGGGAATGGCCCTGGGTGGGTTGGTCTTCGGCGGGTCGGTGTGGACTTGTTGGGCCGAAGGCCTGTTTCTACACTGTAAGTAATTTAATTACTTCAAATCACATCTCATCTGGCAATGCATTACAGACACCTACCACCTTCTTGGCTCCAATAGGGACAATGCAGGAGCAGTAGAAAGCATTGTTCCAGGACCAAACATCTTCAACTGTTTCTTCAATGTCCCACCCTCCATCCCAAGGTCAGAGGTTGGGATGTTCCAGGACCAAACATTCAGGGGAATGTTCCAGGACCAAACATCTTCAACTGTTTCTTCAATGTCCCACCCTCCATCCCAAGGTCAGAGGTTGGGATGTTTCCAGATGGTTGCACAATATTCAGCCCCATTCCTGACTCCAGAAGCTTGACACCATGTAGGACAAAGCACCATGGTTGG
>NW_025194305.1:2134-4078 GCF_004010195.1 Chiloscyllium plagiosum | reverse complement strand
TGTGACCGAGTACCTGTGATTGAGTGCCTGTGATCGAGTGCCTGTGACCGACTGCCTGTGACTGCGTGCTAGTGATTGAGTGCCTGTCTCCCGAGTGCCTGAGATTAACTGCCTGTGACTGTGACTGAGTGCCCATGATTGAGTGCCTGTGACCGAATGCCTGAGACAGAGTGACTGTGATGGAGTGCCTGTGACCGAGTGCCTGTGATTGAGTGCCTGTGACTGAGTGCCTTTGATTGAGTGCCTGTAATGGAGTGCCTGTGACCGAGTGCCTGTGATTGAGTGCCTGTGATCGAGTGCGTGTGACTGACTGCCTGTGATCGAGTGCCTGTGATTGAGTGCCAGTGACCGAGCGCCTGTGATCGAGTGCCTGTGATCGAGTTCCTGTGACTGAGTGCCTGTGACTGAGTGCCTGTGATCGAGTGCTTGTAACTCACTGCCTATGATCGAGTGCCTGTGACTGAGTGCCTGTGACTGAGTGCCCATGACCCAGTGCCTGTGATTGAGTGCCTGTGAGTGAGTGCCTGTGATCGAGTGCTTGTAACTCACTGCCTTTGATCGAGTGCCTGTGATTGAGTGCTTGTGATGGAGTGCCTGTGACTGAGTTCCTGTGACAGCGTGCCTGTGACCGAGTACCTCTGATTGGGTGCCTGTGATTGAGTGCCTGTGATCGAGTGCGTGTGACTGACTGCCTGTGATCGAGTGCGTGTGACAGACTGCCTGTGATCGAGTGCCTGTGATTGAGTGCCAGTGACCGAGCGCCTGTGATCGAGTGCCTGTGATCGAGTTCCTGTGACTGAGTGCCTGTGACTGAGTGCCTGTGATCGAGTGCTTGTAACTCACTGCCTATGATCGAGTGCCTGTGACTGAGTGCCTGTGACTGAGTGCCCGTGACCCAGTGCCTGTGATTGAGTGCCTGTGACTGTGTGCCTGTGATCGAGTGCTTGTAACTCACTGCCTGTGATCGAGTGCCTGTGATTGAGTGCTTGTGATGGAGTGCCTGTGACTGAGTTCCTGTGACAGCGTGCCTGTGACCGAGTACCTCTGATTGGGTGCCTGTGATTGAGTGCCTGTGATCGAGTGCGTGTGACTGACTGCCTGTGATCGAGTGCGTGTGACTGACTGCCTGTGATCGAGTGCCTGTGATTGAGTGCCTGTGATCGAGTTCCTGTGATTGAGTGCCTGTGACCGAGCACCTGTGATTGAGTGCCTGTGACCGAGCACCTGTGATCGAGTGCCTGTGACTCAGTACCTGTGATCGAGTCCCTGTGATTGTGTGCTTGTAATTGAGTGCCTGTGACCAAGTTCCTGTGATTGAGTGCCGGTGACTGAATGCCTGTGATTGAGTGCCTGTGACTGGGTGCCTGTGATCGAGTGGCTGTGACTGAGTGCCTGTGACCGAGTGCCTGTGATTGGGTGCCTGTGACCGAGTGCCTGTGAACGAGTGCCTGTGATCAAGTGCCTGTGACTGAGTGCCTGTGATCGAGTGCCTATGATTGAGTGCATGTGACTGAGTGCCTGTGACCGAGTGCTTATGATCGAGTGCCTGTGATCGAGCTGCAGTGATCAAGTGCCTGTGACCGAGTACCTGTGGCCGAGTGCCTGTGATTTAGTGCCAGTAACCGAGTGCCTGTGATTGAATGCCTGTGATTGAGTGCCTGTGATTGAGCGCCTGTGACCGAGTGCTTGTGACAGAGTGACTGTGATGAGTGCCTGTGTCCGGGTGCTTGAGATTGTGTGCCTGTGACCGAGTGCCTGTTACCCGGTGCCTGTGATCGAGTGCCTGTGACCGAGCACCTGTGATCGAGTGCCTGTGACTCAGTACCTGTGATCGAGTCCCTGTGATTGTGTGCTTGTAATTGAGTGCCTGTGACCAAGTTCCTGTGATTGAGTGCCGGTGACTGAATGCCTGTGATTGAGTGCCTGTGACTGAGTGCCTGTGAT
>NW_025194305.1:0-1905 GCF_004010195.1 Chiloscyllium plagiosum | reverse complement strand
GAGTGCCTGTGATTGAGTGCCTGTAATTGAGTGCCTGTGATTGAGTGCCTGTGATTGAGTTCCTGTGACTGAGTGCCTGTGATTGAGTGCCTGTAATTGAGTGCCTGTGATTGAGTGCCTGTGATTGAGTTCCTGTGACTGAGTGCCTGTGATTGAGTGCCTGTAATTGAGTGCCTGTGATTGAGTGCCTGTGATTGAGTTCCTGTGACTGAGTGCCTGTGATTGAGTGCCTGTAATTGAGTGCCTGTGATTGAGTGCCTGTGATTGAGTTCCTGTGACTGAGTGCCTGTGATTGAGTGCCTGTAATTGAGTGCCTGTGATTGAGTGCCTGTGATTGAGTTCCTGTGACTGAGTGCCTGTGATTGAGTGCCTGTGATCGAGTGCCTGTGATTGAGTGCCTGTGATTGAGTTCCTGTGACTGAGTGCCTGTGATTGAGTGCCTGTAATTGAGTGCCTGTGATTGAGTGCCTGTGACTGAGTGCCTGGGACAGAGTGCCTGATTGAGTGCATGTGACTGAGTGCCTGAGATTATGTGCCTGTGACTGAGTGCCTGTGATCGAGTGCCTGTGATTGAGTGCCTGTGATTGAGTTCCTGTGACTGAGTGCCTATGATTGAGTGCCTGTGATCAAGTGCCTGTGATTGAGTGCCTGTGACTGAGTGCCTGTGATGGAGTGCCTGATTGAGTGCCTGTGACTGAGTGCCTGTAACCGAGTGCCTGTGATCGAGTGCCTGTGATTGAGTGCCTGTAATTGAGTGCCTGTGACTGAGTGCCTGTGACCGAGTGCTTGTGATGAGTGCCTGTGACCGAGTGCCTGTGACTGAGTGCCTGTGATCGAGTGCCTGTGATTGAGTGCCTGTGATTGAGTTCCTGTGACTGAGTGCCTGTGATTGAGTGCCTGTAATTGAGTGCCTGTGATTGAGTGCCTGTGACTGAGTGCCTGGGACAGAGTGCCTGATTGAGTGCCTGTGACTGAGTGCCTGAGATTATGTGCCTGTGACTGGGTGCCTGAGACCGAGTGCCTGCGACTGAGTGCCTGTGACTGAGTGCCTGTTATTGAGTACCAGTGACTGAGTGCCTGTGATGGAGTGCCTGTGATTGGGTGCCTGTGACCGAGTGCATGTGATTGGGTGCCTGTGACTGAGTGCCTGTGAGCGAGTGCCTGTGATTGAGTGCCTGTGGTCGAGTGCCTGTGACTGACTGCCTGTGATCGAGTGCCTGTGATTGAGTGCCTGTGACCGAGTGCCTGTAACTGACTGCATGTGACTGAGTGGCTGTGATCGAGTGCCTGTGATCAAGTGCTTGTTACCGAGTGCCTGTGACAGAGTGCCTGTGATCGAGTGCAAGTGACCGCGTGCCTGTGACTGAGTGCCTGTGATCAAGTGCCTGTGATCGAGTGCCTGTGATCGGGTGCCTGTGACCGAGAGCCTGTGACCGAGAGCCTGTGATCGAGTGCCTGTGATCGAGTGCCTGTGATTGAGTGTCTGTGACTGAGTGCCTGTGACAGAGTGCCTGTGATCGAGTGCCTGTGACCCAGTGCCTGTGATTGAGTGCCTGTGACTGAGTGCCTGTGATCGAGTGCTTGTAACTCACTGCCTGTGATCGAGTGCCTGTGATTGAGTGCTTGTGATGGAGTGCCTGTGACTGAGTTCCTGTGATTGGGTGCTTGTGACTGAGTGCCTGTGACTGAGTGCCTGTGATCGAGTGCCTGTGATTGAGTGCATGTGACTGAGTGCCTGTGACCGAGTGCCTGTGATCGAGTGCCTGTAATCGAGCAGCTGCGATCAAGTGCCTGTGACCGAGTACCTGTGGCCGAGTGCCTGTGATTTAGTGCCGGTAACCGAGTGCCTGTGATTGAATGCCTGTGATTGAATGCCTGTAATTGAGTGCCTGTGACCAAGTGCCT
>NW_025194304.1:2808-4077 GCF_004010195.1 Chiloscyllium plagiosum | reverse complement strand
AGGGCTTTGCTAATGAGAAGATCATGAATGGATGGAGTTTGAACTCATTGGAGTTGAGAAGAATGTGTGAAAAATTTCATGAAACATTCAAGATTCCAACGATTTTGACAGGGTAGATGTCTGGAAGTTAGAAAATAGATTCGTGCCCACCATGGTTGTTTTGACCATGATGTTATTCCAATCTAATATCATCTATCTGCAAATGGTCCGTATTGCTCTACTCTCTGTATGTTCATATGTTTGTCTAAATGCCACTTGAAAACTTTGCTAACATTTCTGCTTCTAAAATCTCCCAGGGCACCTTCTGTTTGTTTCACAAAAAAAACACTTGTCTCAGACATTTCATTTAAACATTTCCGTCTCACCATAATCCTATGCACCATTGTATTTGTCACTTGCACATTCAAAAAGAGATTTCAATTATTCACATTGTCATTGCCTCTGCCTCTCCTAATTTTATATTCCTGTACCTGGTTGCCCCAAATAGCCTGCTGCCACACTCTGACAAAACAATCCAAGTTTGTCCAATCTCACCAGAAAGATAACACATTCTCAAAACATCGAAAACAGGCAACATGCTGGTAATCTGCTTTTGCACCCTTTCCAAATTCTCCATATCCTTCCTATTGTGTGGTAATGAGAACTGCCCGCAGTACACCAATTGTGTCCAAACCAGTCTCAAACAGTTAGAGCATGATGTTCAACCCTCGATACTCAAATCTGCAAGTATTGGGAACAGGCTTTCTTTCCCACCTTATCCACTTGTTTTACCAGTTTCAGGCAGCGATGGAAATGCACCAAAATCTCTGGATATATCATTGCCCCACAGTCTCCTAACTATCTCACACTTGTCCAGATTAAACTCACTTTGCTATTTCTCCACCTACCTTTCAAGCTGATCTATATCTTACTGTAAACTTTGATAGCCTTCCTTAGTGTCCACAACTCCACTAATCATCTAGTCATCTGCAATAATTATCTTTGGCATTTTCTTTGATTTCTCTAGTGGGAGAAGCTGCAAACAGGTGGCACAAAATCCAAGCAAGGGCTCACTCATTCACGATACATGGTGGCTCAGTGGTTAGCACCGCTGCCTCATAGCGCTAGGGACCCTGGTTTGATTCCAGCCTCGGGAGACTGTCTATGTGGAGTGTGCACATTCTCCCTGTGTCAGTGTGGGCTTCCTCTGGGTGCTCTGGTTTCCTCCCACAATCCAAAGTTGTGCAGATCAGGCAATTTGGCCATGCTAAGTTGCCCACAGTGTTAGGT
>NW_025194304.1:0-1348 GCF_004010195.1 Chiloscyllium plagiosum | reverse complement strand
GGCGGAAGATGAGGCGTTCTTCCTCCAGGCGTCGGGTGGTGAGGGAGCGGCGGTGAAGGAGGCCCAGGACCTGCATGTCCTCGGCTGAGTGGGAGGGGGAGTTGAAATGTTGGGCCACACGGCGATGGGGTTGATTGGTGCAGGTGTCCCAGAGATGTTCCCTAAAGCGCTCTGCTAGGAAGCGTCCAGTCTCCCCAATGTAGAGGAGACCGCATCGGGAGCAACGGATACAATAAATGACATTGGTGGATGTGCAGGTAAAACATTTATGGATGTGGAAGGCTCCTTTGGGGCCTTGGATGGAGGTGAGGGGGGAGGTGTGGGCGCAGGTTTTGCAATTCCTGCGGTGGCAGGGGAAGGTGCCAGGATGGGAGGGTGGGTTGTTGGGGGACGTGGACCTGACCAGGTGGTCATGAAGGGAACGGTCTTTGTGAAAAGCGGAAAGGGGTGGGGAGGGAAATATATCTCTGGTGGTGGGGTCCGTTTGGAGGTGGCAGAAATGTCAGTGGATGATGCGGTTTATGCAAAGGTTGGTAGGGTGGAAGGTGTGGTTAAAGATGCCCTCCAACGCATCTTGTCCACATCCCGTACCTCTGCCGTCGAACCCCACCCCTCCAACTATAACAAGGACAGAACCCCCCCCCCACCGGTGCTCACCTTCCACCCTACCAACCTTCGCATAAACCACAACATCTGCTGACATTTCTGCCACCTCCAAACGGACCCCACCACCAGAGATATATTCCCCTCCCCACCCCTTTCCGCTTTCCACAAAGACCGTTCCCTTCGTGACCACCTGTTAGCTTTACTTGTCTGTCTGCTCACTAGCACCAGGCTTGCTGCATCTATCTACCTGCTTTTCTTTCTTCTTTGCTCTTTCATTTTCATCTTCTTTTCTTCCTTTTCAGGCTGAGGGCAAAAGAAGATGGCATTGCTGGTGGTGAGGGTGGGAGCAGGCAGCCTCTGCCAGCTAGGGGGGTGGGGGTGGTGGAGCCCAAAGCAGAGTGGGTCGAGCCCTTGAGAGGAGTGTGAGCCAGTATGGCCAGGCACTTATGGGCTGTGGTGTCAAACTGTGTTTCTTTGTTTATCAAGTCGGAAAGTGTGGCGCTGGAAAAGCACAACAGGTCAGGCAGCATCCAAGGAGCAGGAGTGTTGATGTTTCGGACATAAGCCCTTCATCAGGGATGTTCCTGATTAAGTGCTTATGCCTGAAACATCGATTCTCTTGCTCCTCGGATGCTGCCTGACCTGCTGTGTTTTTCCAGCAACACACTTTCAGACTCTGACTCTCCAGCATCTGCAATCCTCAGTTTTTCCTCTTTTCTTTGTTTTCCTACCCTTCTGTAAG
>NW_025194303.1:2493-4077 GCF_004010195.1 Chiloscyllium plagiosum | reverse complement strand
GGTTAGGGTCTGGAACACTGTCTGAGAGTGTGGAATAAACCAGATTAATCCAGGGGTTAGGGACTGGAACACAGTCGTTGAGAGTGTGGGTTAGGCTGGATTATTCTAGGGTTTAAGATCTGGAACACAGTATCTGAGAGTGTGGGATAAACCAGATTAATCCAGGGGTAGGGTCTGGAACACAATGCTTGGGAGAGTGGGATACGCCGGTTCAATCCAGGGGTTAGGGTCTGGAACGCAGTTATTGAGAGTGTGGGATAGGCCGGATTATTCCAGGGGGTAGGGTCTGGGACATAGTGCCTGAGAGTTTGGGTGAGGCCGGTTTAATGCAGGGGTTACGGTCTGGAAGACAGTGTCAGAGAGTGAGGAGGAGGCCGGTTTAATGCAGGGGTTACGGTCTGGAAGACAGTGTCAGAGAGTGAGGAGGAGGCCAGGTCAATCCAGGGGTTAGGGTCTGGAACAGAGTGCCTGTAAGTGTGGGGGAGGCTGGATTAATCCAGGGTTAGGGTCTGGAACAAAGTGCCTGAGAATGTGGGATAGGCCAGATTAATCTCGGGGTTAGGGTCTGGAACACAGTGCCTGAGAGTGTGGGTTAGGCTGGGTCAATCCAGGGTTCACTCTTGATCACAGTGCCTGAGGTTGTGGAATAGGCCAGTTTAATGCAGGGGTCAGGGCCTGGAACACAGTGTCTGAGAGTGTGGGCTAAGCCGGGTCATTCGAGGAATTAGGGTCTGGAAAATAGTGCTTGAGAGTGTGTGGGAGGCTGGTTTAATGCAGTGGTAAGGGTCTGGAACACTGTGCCTGAGAGTGTGGGAGAAGCCGGATTAATTCAGGGGTTAGGGACTAGAACACAGTGACTGAGAGTGTGGGATAGGCCTGATGAATTCAGGGGTTAGGTTCTGGAACACTGTCTGAGAGTGTGGGATAGGCCAGATTAATCCAGGGGTTAGGGTCTGGAACACAATATCTGAGAGTTTGGGGAGGCTGAGTCAATCCAGGGGTTAAGTTCTGGAACACAGTGTCTGAGAGTGTGGGGGAGGCCGGTTTAATGCAGGGGTTACGGTCTGGAAGACAGTGTCAGAGAGTGTGGAGTAGGCAGGATTAATCCAGGGGTTAGGGTCTGGAACACAGTGTCTGAGTGTGGGGTAAGACAGGTCAATCCAGAGTTTAGGGTCTGGAACACAGTGCCTGAGAGTGTGGGTTAGGCCGGATTAATCCAGGGTTAGGGTCTGAAACACAGAGTCTGAGAGAGTGGGTTAGGCCGGGTAAATCCAGTGGTTAGGGTCTGGAACACAATGCCTGAGGGTGTGGGGAGGCTGCATCAATCAAGCAGTTAGGGTCTGGAATACAGTGCCTGAGAGTGTGGGGAGGCTGGTTTAATGCTGGAGTTAGGGTCTGGAAGACAGTGTCAGAGAGTGAGGAGGAGGCCAGGTCAATCCAGGTGTTAGGGTCTGGAACACAGTGCCTGAGAGTGTGGGGTAGGCTGGGTCAATCCAGGGGTTGCGTTCTGGAACACAGTGTCTGAGAGTGTGGGGGAGGCCGTTTTAATGCAGGGGTTACGGTCTGGAAGACAGTGTCAGAGAG
>NW_025194303.1:0-1422 GCF_004010195.1 Chiloscyllium plagiosum | reverse complement strand
CGGGTAAATCCAGGGGTTAGGGTCTGGAATACAGTGTCTGAGAGTGTGGGGTAGGCCGGTTTAATGCTGGGATTAGGGTATGCAACATAGTGCCTGAGAGAGAGGGATAGGCCAGAGTAATCCAGGGTTGAGGATCTCGATCACAGTATGTGAGAGTGTGGGGGAGGCTGAGTCAATCCAAGGGTTAGGGTCGAGAACAAAGTGCCTGAGATCGTTGGATAGGCCAGATTAATCCACGGGTTAGTGTTTTGAACACAGTGCCTGAGAGTCTGGCTTAGGCTGGATCAATCCAGGGTTAGCTCTGGATCACAATGCCTGAGAGTGTGGGGTAGGCCGGATTAATTCAGGGGTTAGCGTCTGGAACACAGTGTCTGAGTGAGTGGGTTATGCCGGGTAAATCCAGGGGTTAGGGTCTGGAATACAGTGTCTGAGAGTGTGGGATAAACCAGATTAATCCAGGGGTAAGGGACTGGAACACAGTCGTTGAGAGTGTGGGTTAGGCTGGATTATTCTAGGGTTTAAGATCTGGAACACAGTATCTGAGAGTGTGGGATAAACCAGATTAATCCAGGGGTTAGGGTCTGGAACACAATGCTTGGGAGAGTGGGATACGCCGGTTCAATCCAGGGGTTAGGGTCTGGAACGCAGTTATTGAGAGTGTGGGATAGGCCGGATTATTCCAGGGGTTAGGGTCTGGGACATAGTGCCTGAGAGTGTGGGGGAGGCCGGTTTAATGCAGGGGTTACGGTCTGGAAGACAGTGTCAGAGAGTGAGGAGGAGGCCAGGACAATCCAGGGGTTAGGGTCTGGAACAGAGTGCCTGAGAGTGTGGAGTAGGCCGTATTAATCCAGGGGTTGGGGTCTGGAACACAGTGCCTGAGAGTGTGGGGGAGGCTGGATTAATGCTGGGGTTAGGGTCTGGAACACAGTGTCTGAGAACGTGGGATAGGCCAGATTAATCTAGGGGTTAGGGTCTGGAACACAGTGCCTGAGAGTGTGGGTTAGGCTGGGTCAATCCAGGGTTAACTCTGGATCACAGTGCCTGAGGTTGTGGGATAGGCCAGTTTAATGCAGGGGTCAGGGCCTGGAACACAGTGTCTGAGAGTGTGGGCTCGGCCGGGTCATTCGAGGAATTAGGGTCTGCAAAATAGTGCTTGAGAGTGTGTGGGAGGCTGGTTTAATGCAGTGGTAAGGGTCTGGAACACTGTGCCTGAGAGTGTGGGAGAAGCTGGATTAATTGAGGGGTTAGGGACTAGAACACAGTGACTGAGAGTGTGGGATAGGCCAGATTAATTCAGGGGTTAGGGTCTGGAACACTGTCTGAGAGTGTGGGATAGGCCAGATTAATCCAGGGGTTAGGGTCGGGAACACAGTGTCTGAGCGTGTGGGAGAGGCCGGTTTAATGCAGGGGTTACGGTCTGGA
>NW_025194302.1:0-4077 GCF_004010195.1 Chiloscyllium plagiosum | reverse complement strand
CATCATTTTGCAGCAGTATCTAATTTCCCACACGTTCAAACTCCACATTGTCATTGTCTCCTTTACTCCATGGGGCGTTTCCTCTGGCCACAAGCCTGTTATGTGGCAATTTATCCAATGTCTTTTGGAAGTCCCTGGATCCACATCAATTGCATTATCACAATCAGCCCTCCTGTGTAAAATGTTCCATATTCTGTCTGCCTCTCACTGCTATTGGGCCCTATTGATGTGAGCGCTGCAGCAGACAAGTGGGCACGCAGGAAGGAGTGCAGCAGCTCTATCAGATCAATGACCAAATATAGATGTGACCTCTGTGACCGGGATTGTCTGTCCAGTATCGGTCTCTTCAGTCACAAGCGACGTTGCTTCAGGGAAGCAGGAAGCGACAACAACAAGGATGCAATTCATGATCAGCCATGACCGAAAAGAGCCTCACCTCACCTCATTGCTCTTATTAACCTGACTCTTGCCAGATTTTCCCCGTTTATTGTGTGAGAGGAGTATCCGTTTATTGTGTGACATGATTGGATAGGTGTGTCACACTCTTGAAGAGGCTGTCTAAGATGATTGGATAGATGTGTCACATTCTTGAAGAGACTGTCTAAGATGATTGGATAGGTGTGTCACATTCTTGAAGAGACTGTCTAAGATGATTGGATAGTGTGTCACATTCTTGAAGAAACTGAAAAGATGATTGGATAGGTGTGTCACATTCTTGAAGAGGCTGTCTAAGATGATTGGATAGGTGTGTCACACTCTTGAAGAGACTGTCTAAGATGATTGGATAGGTGTGCCACATTCTTGAAGAGACTGCCTGAGATAAGATGGTTAACCCATTTGCCCATTCACTCGGATGGTGTTGAACTAAGATGTTCCCTGGTATCTTTATGAAATATATATCTGCGACAAATATCTGATATCAGAAAGCTCGGCTCGGTTTCTGAATAGCAATTATCCATTTGCTGTTTCTGGGATACTCCTGGGACCTTCATCCCTCCCACATTGGCCTGAATCAGTAATCAGTCACTGCCGTTTGAGTGATGTTGGCCCTCTGATGAATTTGACTGTGGTTTTGTACATTAGGCAGTTGCATTGTCAAGCTCTGCAATGGTCTTACCTCTCAATGCTCATCCACAGTCGTTTCCTGCATGAAAGTTGAAATGGAAACCCCACCCATTCCCTCAACTCTCCTCTCTACTGCTTCAGAGAGAAGAGGTTTAAGCAATGCAAATATTAAATATTCAGACAATCTGGTAAGCTAACCTCCTGCAAAGGTCATGGTCAAGCCTGAGTATTATTTCTGGAAAACAACAGGAGAGGTCAGTGTTCTCTCATCTATCAGTTTGGGGGCATTGACTTCAGCCTGAAGATAAATCATGTATTTTCCTTAAAAGAAAATTGGTGAAGAATTAACTAGGAAATGGGGAGGACTGTGTTGATCGAGGAGGTAATTTTAGTGTTAATGTTGAGTGATACCGGGTCAGTTGTTCATCATACTTTGTCATGTCAGAGCATGGGAATATAGTGACCATATTCTGATGCTCATAAATCTACACTAATGCTCCAGAGATGTGAGTTCAAATCCCAACGAGGCAGCTTGGGAAATTTGAAATAAATTAGTTCATAAATCTCAAATAAAACCTCGTCTGCTGAGTGATCATCACAAAAATGTTAGATGGTTGTAAAAACCTGTTAATGTTCTTCAGGAGAGGCAATCTGCTCTCTCCACCCAGTCTGGTCTATGACGTGCATGTACCTGTCAGGGTGTTTTTCTCAAACTGCTGCCAATCCCTCCCATCGAGCTGTGATGTAGTTAGTCCCATTACTCTGAATACAGCCCAGGTCCCATGTGCTTCACCCAGTGAACTCTTCAATTATCTCTACATAAGGAATTAATATCTCACCAACACTTGTTGTACAATTGGTATGTTTACATCAAATACAGTGAGGTAATAGGCTACATGTGACCCTGGACCCACAGCCACATGCTTGACACTTAAATGCCCTCTGAAATGAACCACCAATCCATTGCATCAGCTGAACACAGGAGTGAAATATGAATCAAACTGGATGGATCACCCAGTACCAGTGCAGTTACTGGAAACAATAAAGGCACTCTCTGTGCAGTGACCCTGCACCCATACCTAGAGAGCTCGACCAAATTGGGAAAGCTGTTCCACAGACTGGTAAAGCAATAGTCAGCCAATGTATCAGTTCACCTCCATGCTGGGCGTCATTTGGAATGTTGGTAAGGCTAGAGGATGTGCTTTGCATGGTGACCTTCAATGTTGATCACCATGCGTGCATTGGCAGCATCCCATACTAGTCAAGGTGGCTGAGGCTGGATTGAGGGAACCAATATGAGCGATAAGCCTAATCTTCATCACTGTCCGTTGTGCCGATGCATCTGGCCATGACAGCATTGGGACATGTGACCACCTCACAGCCTATCAGAAACAAAGCCCTGTCTTCATGCTGACGATAACATCCATCATATTGTGTTCCATTACTGATGAGCTAAATAAAATAGACTCCATTCAGACACACCATTTCACGCCTGGGTATCCAGGGTCAGCAGAAACAGCAAAATTGTATTGATTAACAATATCTCATCTCATGACCTGCCATTGACCAGTCAGGGCCTTATGTGTGAAATCAAATCCCCTTTCACTCCTCTATAATACAAGCCAAGCCTGTCCAACCTTCCCTTATCAGAAAACTAACATGTTCAGGTATAATTCTGGGAAACTTTCTCTGAACTGCTTCCAAATGTCTTTGCGTCTTTCTTTAAATTAAGTGTCAACATTGTCGGCAATAATTCAGATGTGATCTCAGCTGTGCCATGTATAACTGAAGCATAACCTGCCTACATTTTTTGTTCAGTTATTCGTGTGATAAATGATCACATTTGACTTGCTTTCCTAATTACTTGCTGCAGCTGCACACAAACCTTTTGTGCTTCATGCCCCACAATTCTTCTGCACCACAGGGCTGTGTAATCTCTCACCATTTCGAAAATATGGTTTCTTTTATTTTTCCTGTCAAAATTGATAATTTCACATTTTCTCATGTTATATCTGACAGGCAATTTGCACATAGCGAGCTCCAACAGACAGCAATGTGACAATGACCATGCAATCTGATTTCTGGGATGGTGACTGGGAATAACATCCCAAAACCATGTCATGATGATTGTTTGTATCCTCCCGAACAGACAGTTTGTGACTTTGTCTCAAATAATACATGGCAGCTCAACAATGCAATACTCAATGTGTCCTACACAGGAGCACAAGCACTGATTTTCATGCTCAGGCTGAGAGTCAAAATGAACCCAGAACCTTATGACCCAGAGGCTAAAGTGCTACAAAAGTATCACCATCTCGTCCAAACCCCGAATGTGATTGAGCTTTCTCTTGTCATTTAAATTCCAGCAATCAGGTCTCAAGCTGATCCCTCCCTTGGTTAAGCTGCTGGGTTGACAATCAAACCCAGTTACCTTCCTACTTTTTATTTGCTGTTGAGATTGGCCAATTGCCAATGCCCTGCTGACTCAAGGTATTGTACTCCTTTCCCACGTGGCTCTAGATAATTCTCATCATTGAATTCCTGGCACAAGGAATAGTCCTGGAAATCATCCAGACTTTCTGTGGGCTTTATCAACCAAACCTCCCCGTGCGTCAACAATTCTTCTAACTCTATAAATGTTGCTCAAGCGCCAGAACATTGACCTGCATGTGAAATGTTCAAGCTGGTCAATGTTTGGTCAACAAACATAATTCCTGACTGGATTGGCTTGTTTTAGCATAGGACCATCTTAATTTTTTTTAATCATTTGTGGGACTTGGCCAGCAAGGACAGCCCGTCCCTATTGAGAAGGTGGTGGTGAGCTGCCTTCTTGAATCGCTGCAGTCCACTGGCTGTGGGTCTCTGTTGTGACTTTCTAGCGATCGATACAACTGAGTGGCTCGCTTGGCCAGTTCGGAGGGCAGTTGAGAGTCAACCAAATTTCTGTGGTTCTGGAGTCGCATGCCGGCCAGATCAGGTAGGATGGTAGATTTCCTTCCCGAAAGGACATTA
>NW_025194301.1:0-4076 GCF_004010195.1 Chiloscyllium plagiosum | reverse complement strand
CTCTCTCTCTCTCTACCTGTGTCTCTCCGTCTCTGTCTGTCTCCCTGCCCTGCTCTACATGCAGCCATTCTTAAATTGACTTTCAATCCCTTATTTTCTTTCCCTTTCTCAAATATTTCAGCAGAGTTTGGGAAATTAAAATATTGATCGCTCACCTGGCAATCAACATCCATATTTCCCCCTCTGTGCTCCCACCCTGCTCCCCCTGCCCCATCCTACACACCCTCCCCCACAACACACATCTGGAGAGATGATGGGGACTTAAATCTGAAATCTAATCGAAGGGTTCAGGGTGTTTTTATATCGAATAAGGGATACTCAGGAATGTGTTACAGCCCAGAATCTATTTGAGGGGTTTGGGATGGTTTACATATGCAATAACAGACACCCGGAAGTGAGTTACAGACTGGAATTGAATTGAAGGGTTTGAGGTGATGTGGATATAGAATAAGAGATAGCTGTCTCAGTCTTTGTCAATTTGAATCTCTCAGATATTTGGAGCTTGGAAGGGAAGGCAGACATTGCTGGAATGTGCCATTATCTCAGGGGAGGAAACTGGAGCACTCAGAGGAAACCCTCGCAGACACGGGGAGAATGTGCAAACTCCACACAGACAGTCGCCCGAGGCTGGAATCTAATCTGGGACCCTGGTACTGTGAGGCAGCAGTGCTAACCACTGCACCACCGTGCCAGAACAGAAACGAACCAACTGATTTCTCTGTTCCTGCTCCCAATTTAACATTTGACCATTCGGTTTATCTTATCTTCAGTCTAACATCCAACAAGCATCTCTTCGCATCTCCCATTGTTATAGATCTCCTGCTATTTCATAGACTCCCGAGATCTAAAGCACCCCCAACTGAAACTCCAAGACAGGTAGTGGAAGTGGTTAGATACAGATCAAAGCTCCCAGGACACTGCAGTGTTTCAAGTTTCCTGGACATGTTCAGCAAATCACCCAATTCTCCCATCCTGTCCCCATCAAACACCCTCAGGGCAGCTCCATCACTGGGTTAGATAGAGAGTATGTGTCCCTCTACCCTTTCTCCATCTGAATCTCCCAGGGTCTGGGGAGAATAGGGTGGGATACAGATTAAAGATTCCTTGACAGTGTGCCATCAAACACTTCCAGGACGGTGACAGCACGGGATTAGATACAGAGTAAATCTCCCTCTACAGTGTTCCCCCAGGACAGGGACAGCATGGGGTTATATACAGAGTAAATCTCGCTCTACACTGTTTCTATTAAACATTCCAAGAACAGGGACAGCACACTGTTGATATCAATCACTCCCAGACAGGGACAGCATAGGGTTAGATACAGAGTAAATCTCCCTCTACACTGTTGGTATCAATCACTCCCAGACAGGGACGGCACAGGGTGAGATAAAGAGTGAATCTCCCACTACAATGTTGCTATCAATCACTCCCAGACAGGGACGGCACAGGGTTAGATACAGAGTAAATCTCCCTCTACACTGTTGATATCAATCACTCCCAGACAGGGACAGCACAGGGTGAGATAAAGAGTAAATCTCCCACTACAATGTTGATATCAATCACTCCCAGACAGGGACGGCACAGGGTGAGATAAAGAGTAAATCTCCCACTACAATGTTGATATCAATCACTCCCAGACAGGGACAGCACAGGGTTAGATACAGAGTAAATCACCCTCTACACTGTTGATATCAATCACTCCCAGACAGGGACAGCCCAGGGTTAGATACAGAGTCAATCACCCTCTACACTGTTGATATCAATTACTCCCAGACAGGGACAGCGCAGGGTTAGATACAGAGTAAAACTGCCTCTACACTGCTCCAATCAAACCCTTCCAGGACAGGGACAGCACGTGATTTTGTACAAAGGAGTTTGTACGTGGGAGATACTTTCTCACAAATGTGTTAGAGTTCTTTGATGAAGTGACCAGGGAGGTTGTCGAGGGTAGGGAGGTAGATGTAGCCTATCTGGATTTCAGTAAGGTCTTTGATTAGGTTCCACAAGGCAGGTTTCTCTGGAAGTTAGATCACCTGGAATCTAGGGGAGCTGGCAAATTAGATACACAATTGGTTTGATGGTAGGAAGCAGAAGGTGATAGTGGGAGGATGTTTGTTGGAATCGAGTCCTGTGACCAGTGGAGTGCCTCTGGGGTCAGTGCTGGGCCCATTGCTGTTTGTTATCTATACCAATTATTTGGATGAGAATGTACAAGGTATGATTAATAAGTTTGCAATGACACTAAAATAGGTGGTATCATGGACAGCGAGGACGGTTATCAAAGATTGCAACAGAACCTTGATCAGCTGGGGAATTGGGCCGAGAAATGGCAAATGGAGTTTGAGGTAGATAAGTGTGAGGTCTTGCATTTCGGAAAGTCTGGAGTTCAAGGGAATGGTTCTCTGAAAGTAGAGTCACAGGTAGACAGGGCAGTGAAGAAGGCTTTTGCCATGCTGGCCTTCATCAGTCAGGGCACTGAGTATAGACCTTGGGAAGTTATGCTGCAGTTAGACAGGACATTGGTGAGGCTGCGCTTGGAGTATAGTGTTCAGTTTTGGTCACCTTGCTGTAGGACAGGCGTTATTAAACTGGAAAGAGTGCAGAAGAAATCTGCAAGGGCTTTGCCAAGACTGAAGGTACTGAGTTATAGGGAGAGGTTGGACAAGCTGGGACTTCTTTCTTTAGAGACTGAGGCGGGATCTTATAGAGGTGTATAAGATCATGACAGGAATAGAACATAGAACATAGAAGAATACAGCGCAGTACAGGCCCTTCGGCCCTCGATGTTGCGCCGATCCAAGCCCACCTAACCTACACTAGCCCACTATCCTCCATATGCCTATCCAATGCCCGCTTAAATGCCCATAATGAGGGAGAGTCCACCACTGCTACTGGCAGGGCATTCCATGAACTCACGACTAGCTGAGTAAAGAACCTACCCCTAACATCTGTCCTATACCTACCCCCCCTTAATTTAAAGCTATGCCCCCTTTTAATAGCTGACTCCATACGAGGAAAAAGATTCTCACTGTCGACCCTATCTAAACCCCTAATCATCTTATACACCTCTATCAAGTCACCCCTAAACCTTCTTTTCTCCAGCTTGGACAGCTTGAATGCACTCAGTCTTTTTCCCAGGTTTGGGGAATTGAGGATTAGAGGACATCAGTTTAAGGTTAGAGGGGAAAGAATAACAGGGAACCCGAGGGGCAACATTTTTTACCCAGAGGGTGGTACACATGTGGAATGAGCTGCCAGTGGAAGTGGCTGAGGCGGGTACATTAACAACATTGAAAAGGCATTTGGATAAATACTTGGATAGGAAATGATGAGAAGGATATGGGCCAAGTGCAGGGAAATGGGGTTCATGTGAATGGACAAGTTTGGTCAGCATGGAGCAGTTTGGGCTGAAGGGCCTGTTTCCGTGCTGTAGGACTCTAACTCGATGACTCTATGAGAATGTTAGGCAGCATTGTAGACAGTGCAGATGGTACCTGAACATTACAAAGGGATATTGATAGACTGGGTGAATGGGGAAAGCTGTGGTAGATGGAGTTCAGCGTCAGCAAGTGTGTGGTTATCAGGTTCGAGTACAGAGAGGGAGCACAAAGGAGGTTTACAAGAATGATGCTGAACCTCAGGGGTTACGTTCTGAGGGGACACTCGACAAATGAGGCAATTTTTCTCCAGAATTGAGAAAGTTAAGGGGTGATCTGACCAAAGCCTCCAAGGTATAAACAGGATGAGACAGGATCGATCAATATCAACGATTCCCACTGGTTGGAGAGTCTAGACCGAGAGGGAGCAGAGTCTGAGAATGAGGGCCCAGAGCCTTCAGGAGAGATGGCAGGAAGCACTTTGACACACAAAGGGTGGGAGAGGTTTGGGACTCTCTTCCACAAACAGCAGTGGATGCTGGATCAGTTGATCGTATTAAATCCTACACTATTCCCATCAACACTCTCAGGACAGGGACTGTATGTGGTTAGGTACATGGTAAAGCTCCCTTTAATGTATCCCCATCAAACACTTCCAGTGAATGGACAGCACAGAGTGAGATATAGAATAAAGCTCCC
>NW_025194300.1:1943-4075 GCF_004010195.1 Chiloscyllium plagiosum | reverse complement strand
CACACCTCCCCTCAGGGTCAATGAGCCTGACAGGAATCCATCAGAGTGGCTGGGGGTGACCATATACATCACACTGTCCCTTAGCAACCAGATCTCCCAGCACCAGCAAGGATCCAGGAAGAAGGCAGGCCTCAAATAATTCCAATCCTCTTGCGATCTGTCAATCTAAATCCAGCAACAACAGAGAACGTGGAGGTGGAGGAGGAGTAGTAGTCTTTTAGTGTAAGGATAATGGGAGGCCATTCAGACCCAGTCAGACCCAGTCAGACCCAGTCAGACCCAGTCAGACCCTGTCAGACCCAGTCAGACCCTGTCAGACCCAGTCAGACCCAGTCAGACCCTGTCAGACCCAGTCAGACCCAATCAGACTCAATCAGACCCAGTCAGACCCAGTCAGACCCATTCAGACCCAGTCAAACAAATTCAGACCCATTCGGACCAATTCAGACCCAGTCAGACCCAATCAGACCCAGTCAGACCAATTCAGACCCAGTCAGACCCAATCAGACCCAGTTAGACCCTTCAGACCCAGTCAGACCCATTCAGACCCAGTCAGACCCAATCAGACCCAGTCAGACCCAGTCAGACCCAGTCAGACCCATTCAGACCAATTCAGACCCAGTTAGACCCAGTCAGACCCATTCAGACCCATTCAGACCCAGTCAGAACCAATTCAGACCCAGTCAGACCCATTCAGACCCAGTCAGACCAATTCAGACCCAGTTAGACCCCTCAGACCCAGTCAGACCCATTCAGACCCAGTCAGACCAATTCAGACCCAGTCAGACCAATTCAGACACAGTCAGACCAATTCAGACACAGTCAGACCCATTCAGACCCAGTCAGAACCAATTCAGACCCAGTCAGACCCATTCAGACCCAGTCAGACCAATTCAGACCCAGTCAGACCAATTCAGACCCAGTCAGACCCATTCAGACCCAGTCAGACCCAGTTAGACCCTTCAGACCCAGTCAGACCCATTCAGACCCAGTCAGACCCATTCAGACCCAGTCAGACCAATTCAGACCCAGTCAGACCCATTCAGACCCAGTCAGACCCAGTTAGACCCTTCAGACCCAGTCAGACCCATTCAGACCCAGTCAGACCATTTCAGACCCAATCAGACCCAGTCAGACCCAGTCAGACCCAGTCAGACCCAATCAGACCCAGTCAGACCCAGTCAGACCCAATTCAGACCCAGTCAGACCCATTCAGACCCAGTCAGACCCAGTCAGATCCAATCAGACCCAGTCAGACCCATTCAGATCCAATCAGACCCAGTCAGACCCAGTCAGACCCAGTCAGACCCAATCAGACCCATTCAGACCCAATCAGACCCATTCAGACCCAGTCAGACCCATTCAGACCCATTCAGACCCAGTCAGACCAATTCAGACCCAGTCAGACCCAATCAGACCCAGTCAGACCCATTCAGACCCAGTCAGACCAATTCAGACCCAGTCAGACCCAATCAGACCCAGTCAGTCCCATTCAGACCCATTCAGACCCATTCAGACCCAGTCAGACCCAGTCAGACCCAGTCAGACCAATTGAGACCCAGTCAGACCCAGTCAGACCCAGTCAGACCCAGTCAGACCCAGTCAGACCCAGTCAGACCCAGTCAGACCCAGTCAGACCCAGTCAGACCCAGTCAGACCCAGTCAGACCCAGTCAGACCCAGTCAGACCCAGTCAGACCCAGTCAGACCCAGTCAGACCCAGTCAGACCCAGTCAGACCCAGTCAGACCCAGTCAGACCCAGTCAGACCCAGTCAGACCCAGTCAGACCCAGTCAGACCCAGTCAGACCCAGTCAGACCCAGTCAGACCCAGTCAGACCCAGTCAGACCCAGTCAGACCCAGTCAGACCCAGTCAGACCCAGTCAGACCCAGTCAGACCCAGTCAGACCCAGTCAGACCCAGTCAGACCCAGTCAGACCCAGTCAGACCCAGTCAGACCCAGTCAGACCCAGTCAGACCCAGTCAGACCCAGTCAGACCCAGTCAGACCCAGTCAGACCCAGTCAGACCCAGTCAGACCCAATTCAGACCCAGTCAGACCCATTCAGACCCATTCAGACCCAGTCAGACCAATTCAGACCCAGTCAGACCCAATCAGACCCAGTCAGACCCA
>NW_025194300.1:0-1000 GCF_004010195.1 Chiloscyllium plagiosum | reverse complement strand
GCTTCCTGATTGAACCAGATAAACAGCCCCAATCAGGGAACCCCAATTCTATGAGGTCCATCTGGCTGAACCCGTTACAGTCAGTATAATACCTGATGTAGCTACACTCACTGACTTAAATATCACAATATCTTGCATTCCTCCACCACCACAAGCTGTGTGTACGAGTCCATGAGAACTTAATTATTTGGGGTAAATTTGACTAGTTGCCTAATTAGCTGCAGAATAATTAAATTGAAAAAGAAGATCATATTTGTTATCAGTATGTGTTCATAATTTTTAAGAAATGACTCACTGCAGTCTTCAGAGAAGCATCAGTTTTTACTGAGAAGTAGTAATCATGAGATATATTTTTCAACGATTATTAGAATTTACATTTGTTAAAATGTATTTGGGCATGTATAATATTATCATAATGTATCCTGCCTTTAATAACTACGAGAGGTCATTTTTGAACAATCAATTAGAATGGAATTGATTTCCTAATGATGATTTCATTGGGTGAAGACTTTCTCTATTTCTAATGCACCAATCCAGATACCCCTGCTCAACTGAAGTCGGAGGCTTCCTCTGAGTTTGCCAGCTCCTCTGTACCCAGACCTCAATCAATCACTGACACATCCAGCAGGGGCCAGTATATTGACAGCAAAAACCTCCCCCTGCCTTACACAGGAATGTGGGAAGGATAAACACAGGGAGGGAAGAGGGAGAGAGGAGAAGGCAGGGAAGGAGAAATGGGAGGAGCGAGGGATGGATGGACAGCAGCAAGGAAGGCATGTGGGATGAAAGGCAGGAGTGGAGGTTGGATATACTAACGTTGGGGCTGGGCCATTTCAGAGTGAAATCAGGAAGCGCCATTTGACAAAGCAAGGTGGAAATTTGGAATGTTTCCCTCTGGCAATGAACTGGGAGTTCTGAAACTGGTCTTGAGAGCTCCTTGATAATGATATTGTACAGCCAGTCTGATAGAGTGCCAGGTCCAGTAAATGGAGCTGAGGGT
>NW_025194299.1:2485-4075 GCF_004010195.1 Chiloscyllium plagiosum | reverse complement strand
AATATTGTCGGATAGAAAGTATTCCGAAACAGCAGAAGAGACGGGAAAGGATGAAGGGTATACATATTGTATCAGATTAGTGTTAGCTAAGGAGCCCAAGAGTCAGAGGATACGTCAAAGGACAGAATAAAGTTGGCTGGAGTACCAGAACAAAACGTGCACTGTTACATTGTGGGGTGTAGTCTGTAGGCTCCCAACCATTGGAAAGGTTGGAGAGATAAAAGTGCAGTGACATGTGAGAGCGATGATAATAGTACACAGAAGTTATACTGAGAAACTTAACGTATACTGATATGGTTTGGTGTACTGGTGGTGCAGGGTCATGAGGGCCGGGTGTTCCGAGATTACATGGAGGAGTGCTTACTGCAGGAGTATGTGCCCAGCCAAAAGGTCATTCACTATTGGACCTGGTAGTTGGGAACGAGGTGGGGCAAGTGGATGCAGAGTCGGTAGGGGAACGTTCTGGGGACAGTGATCATTTCATTGTAATATTCATGATGATGGTCGACAATGATATACAATAATTGAGAGTGAGAAAAAAATATTTGACTGAAAATAGCCTTCATTTGGTCAAGAATGATTCTGGGAAGGATTGACTGGAACACCAAGTTGCTCAGAAAAGAAAAGAACTGAACAGTGGTTTGAGTCCAGTCGACGAATGGTCCCTCAAATAGGGAAGGCAGTAGAAATAAAATCCAATGCCACCTGGATGACGGAGAAATAAAATAGAATTGGTATCAGATAGAGAATCAAATTGCGACCCAGAAGGAATGCTGAAAGCACAGGCGGTGTTGCGGAGGGCGAAATGGCATCGCAGACTACAATTATGAGAATACTGTGAGTCCAAATGGAGCTGTCACAGAATCTTCTGTGGGCACCTCATAGATTTGTGAATTCAAAGATGGATTAAAGCTCGTTCGAAACTAGAAATAGGATTTATACATGGAAACCTTTCTCTGCGAATACTTAGGATACTCTTGCATTTATTGTAGGTGCAATTTGTTACGCGTGGGGTAAGTCCTCCTGCTAATTTAAACCAGACATACGGAAAATCTCAACTTGCCTCGTAACTTGTTGAAGTCTGAGTGACAAAGATCTATCAAGCAAACTAAAAAAAGTTATTCTTCAACTCCAAGGAAACAAGGAGAATATCAAACAAAAGATGTCTGCACTGTAAGCCTCCTTTGTTTGATTGGATTATCTATCTGGAAGGAGAAAGTGAGGTCTGCAGATGCTGGAGATCAAAGTTGAAACTTTATTGCTGGAACAGCACAGCAGGTCAGGCAGCATCCAGGGAACAGGAGATTCGACGTTTCGGGCACAGGCCCTTCTTCAGGAATGAGCAGAGAGTGTTCAGCAGGAGAAGATAAAAGGTAGGGAGGAGGGACTTGGAGGAGGGGCGTTGGCAGAGGAGATGACCTGGGGTGTGCAGTGAGAGAGGGACTCACTGAAATCTTTGTAGAGAGAGGCAGAGAGCTTCTTCAAGGAAGGCATCCTTGTAAGAGGATTCGCAGTAGGTTGAAATCTTCGAGGAGAAAGTGAGATCTGCAGATGCTGGAGATCAAAGTTGAAACTTTATTGCTGGAAAAG
>NW_025194299.1:0-2177 GCF_004010195.1 Chiloscyllium plagiosum | reverse complement strand
CACGTCGTGGGGGAAATTGCGGTCCTTGAAGAAGGAGGCCATCTGTGTTGTACGTATTTTGAACTGGTCCTTCTGGGAGCAGATGCGGCGGAGTCGAAGGAATTGGGAGAATGGGATGGCGTTTTTACAGGGGGCAGGATGGGAGGAGGTGTAGTCCAGGTAGCTGTGGGAGTCGGTTGGTTTGTAGTAGATGTCCGTGTTGATTCGGTCGCCTGAGATAGAAACAGAAAGGTCTAGGAAGGGGAGGGAGGAGTCCGAGACTGTCCAGGTGAATTTGAGGTTGGGGTGGAAGGTGTTAGTGTAGTGGATGAGCTGTTCAACCTCCTCGTGGGAGCACGAGGTAGGGCCGATACAGTCATCAATGTAGCGGAGGAAAAGATGGGGGGTGGGGCCAGTGTAGTTGTGGAAGATGGATTGTTCCACATACCCTACAAAGAGGCAGGCATAGCTGCGGCCTATGCGGGTGCCCATGGCTACTCCTTTTGTTTGGAGAAAGTGGGAGGATTGGAAAGAAAAGTTGTTCAGGGTGAGGACCAGTTCGGTCAGTCGAAGGAGGGTGTCGGTGGAAGGGTACTGGGTGGTACGGCGGGAAAGGAAGAAGCGGAGTGCTTTGAGTCCTTTGTGATGGGGGATGGAGGTGTACAGGGACTGGATGTCCATGGTGAAGATGAGGCGTTGGGGACCGGGGAAGCGGAAATCCTGGAGTAGGTGGAGGGCGTGGGTGGTGTCACGGACGTAGGTGGGGAGTTCTTGGACTAATGGGGACAGGACCGTGTCGAGGTATGCGGAGATGAGTTCGGTTGGGCAGGAGCAGGCTGAGACGATGGGTCGTCCGGGGCAGTCAGGTTTGTGGATTTTGGGCAGGAGGTAGAACGGGCGGTGCGGGGTTGTGGGACTATGAGGTTGGAGGCAGTGGATGGGAGGTCCCCTGAGGTGATGAGGTTATGGATGGTCTGGGAGATGATGGTTTGGTGGTGGGGGGTGGGGTTATGGTCAAGGGGACGGTAGGAGGAGGTATCTGCGAGCTGGCGTTTGGCCTCAGCGGTTTAAATGTCAGTGCGCCAAACTACTACTGCGCCTCCTATTTATCTATCTCCCAATCTTCAAGAATATACTGTTCCCATTAAATAACACTGACGAAATCTTATTTTAAAAAACGAAGTTCAACACGACTCAGTTATTGCTTCCTTTTGTATCTTCCTCTGTAGATGTTTTCCTCGGTCACCTTTCCTTCAGTCTTTTGCTGCGCACATTTCATATAACAGGAACCTTTTTGAACAGGATCCACAGACAACATAGTGATATTTGCCTTTCTGGCTCAGTTCGATTACATCCTCATTGAACATCGCCTTCACTTTCTTCTGGACCTCTCTGGCTTTGAAAGGAATAAGCCAATAGGGGTGTTGTTTTGCCAGACAGCATTCCCTATGTCGACCGTCTGCACAAATGTTTTAATCCTCGCAATCTTATTCTTGCATATCTTCATACACTGCTATAACACACATTTCAACTGTGGCCTTTGCTCCTGAATAGGTATTTTACTGATCTATCCCACTCCTAAGCACATCTGCATTGTTTAGTGTATTTTGAGGTACCTCCTGTTCCATACCATGTGGATGTTTGAAAAAAATGCCTGTGGAGGGATGCCCAAAGTGGGAAGCTAGGAAGATGATTGGTGGGCCTCTTGCTGAGATATTTGTATCATCGATAGTCACAGGTGAGGTGCCAGAAGACTGGAGTTTTGCTAACGTAGCGACACGATTTAGGAAATGTGGTAAGGACAAGCCAGGGAACTATGAACCAGTGAGCCTGAAGTCGCTTGTGGGCAAGTTGTTGGAGGGAATCCTGAGAGACAGGATGTTCAGGTATTTGGAAAGGCAAGGACTGATTAGGGATAGCTAACATGGCTTTGTGCGTGGAAAATCATGTCTCATAATCTTGGCTGAGTTTTTTGAAACAGTAGCCAAGAGCGTTGAGGAGGGCAGAGCGGTAGATATGATCTATGTGGACTTTATTCAGGCGTTCGACAAGGTTCCCCATGGGAGACACGTTAGCACTGTTAGATCTCATGAAATATAGGGAAAACTAGCAATTTGGATACAAAACTGGCTCAAACGTAGAACACAGAGGGTATTGGTGGAGGATTGTGAGGATATTGGCGACGCAGGAAATCATTA
>NW_025194298.1:0-4075 GCF_004010195.1 Chiloscyllium plagiosum | reverse complement strand
AAGGAAATTCATATAGTAATGATTACAGATGTAGAATGGTACTGAGCCTCTGGGAGATCTGCAATACCCCCGTCTCCATTCCTGGCGTGTGCAACATCATCTCTCTTCTCTTCTCTCGAGAGTGGAAAATTTTGTTGGTTCAGGATCTAAGAGTAGTTACAACGGAAAATAG
Organism: Chiloscyllium plagiosum; assembly: GCF_004010195.1. NCBI lineage: Eukaryota > Metazoa > Chordata > Chondrichthyes > Orectolobiformes > Hemiscylliidae > Chiloscyllium > Chiloscyllium plagiosum. Next base: position 3,903 of record NW_025194298.1, on the reverse strand, counting down.
CAGCTACACCCACACAGTGATGAATACCACATGCAACGATACTGAGCGATATCACCAGAGTGCAGGAAAATCGCACATTCGAACAATGGTGCAAACAAATCAATAGAAGTGCAGCTGGAGAAGCACAGCAGGTCAGACAGCCTCGGAGGAGCAGGAAAGTCGACGATTCGAGCCGAGCAAGGGGTGGTTTTGATTCATGGAGCACTTGCGTCATTACTCAGGAAAAGTCGAGTATTCCATTGTGATGGATTCCATGGGAACTGTGCGGGGACCAGTGTCACGGCCAAACATATGAATATAATTTTGGACAGTGGTTTAAACTGGCAAAAGTGAGGCAGGAGCAAGGTTCAAATGAAAGGATATTTTCAAATACAAAGACAAAGTTTGAAACATGGAAGAAGCATGAGAATGTGGTTGAAGATAAGGAGAAAGGAACACGAAGGGACAAGTATAATTTAAGTGTACATTGTTCAGTTAATTTGCGACAGGAAATCGTCATTAAAATGTAATTTATGTGTTCTTTATTTCAATGGACAAAGTATCTGCAAGAAGGCATATGGACATAAACAAGTGAATGCCTTTGATCTCATCACCAGTCAGACTTGGTTATTATGAACAAAAGATGGGACATGAATATTTGAAATTCCTCAGTTTTGCAGACTGGAATGCAGAGAGGAGGAACCTGTTAGCTCGAGATAACAAAATTGAGACTGCCGAATTATTTACCCTCAGATCATGAAAGCAATTTGGAAAGATGATGTGCCCGGAAATGCAAGTGGGAGAACAGTTTCGAGCCTGCCTAACAGCACTGTATTAAGCAAGAAATTACAGGAATGTATAAAAACACAAAATAATATTTGTGGGGGTCTTCAATCTTCATGTAGTCGAGTCAATCGCATTTGCAAGAGTGATCCTGAAGCGGAGTTTGTAGAATGTTTTTGTCAGTGTTTGTTGGAACAACGACATTGTGCAATGACTGAGGATGTACCAGTTTCAGATCCAGCATTGCATCATGAAGCTGATTGAATGAGTCATGGCACAGTCTGAGATCCTCCAGCAAATTGGGAATAAGGTGAAATTCAAAGGCATGATATAGTTTTAAATTGATCCCCATATATGACAAACAATAACTGGGCACCAGAAACAGATTGCCATGTATTGAGTCTGAGAGGGAGCACTACCCGAGATAAACAGGGAAACAGTGAAATGTCTGGCTGCAAATGATCAGGGACAAACATGGGAAGGAACAGCCTCAAATATACAACAAAAAGGCACATTCGTTAGCTCTGGGCACTCTCACCATCTGTTCCCTCGGTCTACAACACAAAGCCCAGAATTTTCGAGCATCTCCTTCCAGTTCAGACTTTCGGCACTAACTGTTTCTCTCTCCACACAACATTCCTTAGCCATTCATTTTCCGCAGCACACACTGTGTGGACTACATTACCCGTGCAGCCCTTGTAGCCAGCGCCTGCGCAGTAAGGGCCGGCTACTTTGGTTTCCACAAGCTTGGATCGCGTTGCCTGATGGGAGTTGTAGGTCTGACAAGCACTCACGAGCTCCACGGCGCTGAACAACCAACGGCCGGGAGTTCAATCCAGAGTCGAGATCAGAGTGGTGCTGGAAAACCACAGCATGTCAGGCAGCATCCGAGGAGCAGGAAAATCGACGTTTCGGGCAAAAGCCCTTCATCAGGAATGCAGGCATGGAGGCTCCAGGGTGGAGAGATAAAAACATGGGAAAGAAATAAAAAAGTGATTAGATTGTATCTTACTGGAAATGGGTATAACCTGTCATCTGTGTGGCAGGAATTTTACTTGCCACGATTCAGTATGAGTTTGGATATTGTCCAGATCTTGCTAAATTTAACATGGTCTGCTTCAGTATCTGAGAAGTTGTGAATTGTGCTGAATATTGTGTCATCTTCGTGGAACATCCACACTTCTGGCCTTATCATGAAAGGAAGGTCATCGACGAATTAGCTGGAAATGTTTATGCCTAGGACACTACCGTTGGAAACTTGAGCTCTTTGTGGTACAGTGTTAGTGTCTCTACCTCTGGTCTAGAAGATTTGTATTCAAGCCCCACATGCTACAGGGGTGCATAGTAACATCTCTGGATATGTTGATTTAAAATACTGACAATGAATCTGCTTCTGCAGAGTTGTCCTGGAGCTAAGATTACGGACATGCAATAGACCCAACCATTTTCATCTGCATCATCCTCCCCACCTGTGCTGATACAAGTGAGAACAAGTATGACAAAAGTGCCTTGATTCTCAAAGGGTTTTACAGCATGAATATTGTTTAAAAAGCCACACCCAACCCCAGGCTAAACGAGTTACCAACAAATGAAATATTCACTGGTTTTATCTGCACAGATGCAGCCAGAATTGCAGAGTGTATCCAACAGTCAGTCTGTGATTTTCCTAAATTTATTTCAAACTCAGATCATGAGAAATGTAACATTAAATCATTTTGGCTCATTGAACATATGCGGCAGCCCACGAGGATAAAGGAAAACAGAAGCAGGAGTTGGCCATTCAGCCCAACAATGCCTGCTCAGCCATTTCATGTGATCATGGTTGATCATCCAACTCAGTCCCCTGTTCTACGTTTACAACATCCGTTTCGACGCTAGAATTGTATCTGTCTCTGTTCTGAAAGCTTTCAGTGCTATGGCCTCATCTATTTTCTGTGTCAATGAATATCACAGGCTCAGTGCGCACTGGGTGAAGAGATTTCTCCTCATCTCAATCCTAATTGATCCAGCCTGTACCCTTAGATTGTGATGTCTGCTTCTGGGCTGCCTGGTCATCAGGAACATCCTTCCTGTGTTTACACTGTCTAGTCAGGTTGGAAATTTGCAGGTTATGAGATCCAACTTCATTCTTCTCAACAGCAGTGAATATCGTCCTAACCAATATAATCTCTCTTCATAACCATCCGTGCCATCCCAGGCAACAATCTGGTTAGCCGTTGTGCTCCCTCAGTAGCCAGAGCATCCTTTCCAAGATAAAGGAAAACAACACTGCACATAATACTACTCCACGGGGGTGGTCTCACCAATGCCCTGTACAACAACAGCAAGCACTCCCTGCTCCTGTGTCTGAATCCGCTCGCTGTGCCGGCGAACATACCGTTTGCCTTCTTCACCGCCCGCTGCCACTGCCTGTGACATTCACCGAATGGTGTACCAGGACAGTCAGCTCTGACTGAAACACCCTCCTGTTCCCAGTCGAGCATCATTCAGTCAATAAACTGCCTTCCCAAAGGGGACACACATTTAACCACGTCTTCAGTCCCTGGTGCTCCTTCATGCTTACTTTCCCTGACTGGTGCACGAGGACACCCGGGTCTTTTTGTCCCTCACCACTTCTCAATCTCTCACTATTCTGTGATTAATCACTTTCCTGTTCTTGCTCCCAAAGTGGACAAACTGATATTTACCTCCTCTTTACATCACCTGCCATGCATTTACCCACTCACATAACTCGTCCCAGTCAGACTGAAGCATCTCTGTCCGTTCCTCATAGCTCACCCTCCCACTAGGCGTTGTGGCACCTGCCAATTTGGAGGTTTTTACATCTAATTCCTTCCTCTTAAATCGTGAACATATATTGTGAATAGCTGGGGCCCAAGCACTGATACCCACTGGCTGCCATTCAGAAAAAGACCCGTTCATTACTACACTTTGTTTCCTGGCTGACAACCAGTTCTCTCTCCGTGTCAGTACAGGACACCAATTTCATCTGCTTTAATTTTCCTTTCTGAACTCTGACATGGGTCCTCATTAGCCTTCTGAAAATCCAAATAAACCACATCCACTCGCTCCCCGACCAGTTCAATGTGAGAAATCCCAGGATATTGAAGTAGTCTTGTCAAGCATGATTTCTCTTTTGTA
>NW_025194297.1:2261-4074 GCF_004010195.1 Chiloscyllium plagiosum | reverse complement strand
CAATGAGGAAGGTAAATTGTATATTATCCTTCAATGCAAGAGGATCTGTGTTCAGAGGTCGGGATGTCTTGCTGCAGTTATACAGGGTCTTGGGGAGAGCACAGCTGGAAGGTTGTGTGCAGGGTTGCCCACCCCCCAGTTATGAGAGACCTGCTGTAGAGGGAGTGCAGGATACTGAGGATAGCAGGACTCTCCATGAAGAGAGATTGGTTCAACTAGCCCTGTATTCAGTGGAGTCAGATTTAAACACACAAATGGGGCTGGACAGACTTGATGCTGGGAGGGTGTTTCCCCGGGGTGGGGAGACTAGAACCAGGGTCACAGTCTCAGGATACAGGGGAGACCATTTCAGCTCTTCATACAAAGGGCAGGGATCCTGTGGAATTCTCTGTCATAGAACGCTGTGTAGGAGAGTGCACTGAAAATATATGAGAGAGAGAGGGGGAAATTTTCTTGATTTTAAAAGACTTCAAGTGGTTTATGGAGAAAAGGGAATTTGACATTGTGCTTGAACCGAGAGCTGATGATATTGAATGGTGCAGCAGGCACGAAAGGACAAATGGCCTACTCCTGCTCCTTGTCTTTATATTTCTCCTGGGTCTAGATTAGAGTGGTGCTGGAAAGGCACAACAGGTCAGGCAGCATTCAAGGAGCAGGACAATGGACGTTTCGGGCAAGGCCCCTCATCAGGAATAAAGGCAGGGAGGCTCTGGGGTGGAGAGATAAAGGGGACGGGGGGTGGAGCTGAGGAGAATGTAGCAAAGAGTTGAAGAGCTTCAGAGCAGAGGAGATGACCTGGGTGGATGCAGTGAGAGAGAGACTCACTGAGATTCTTGTGGAGAGAGGAGGAGAACTTCTTCTTGAAAAGGATTCGCAGTAAGGTTAAAATCAACTACAGAAAAGGGAGGACTGCAGATGCTAGGGATCAGAGTCCAGATTAGAAAAGCACAGCAGGTCAGGCAGCTTCCGAGGAGCAGGAAAATCGATGTTTCGGGCAAAAGCCATTCATCTGGAATGAAGGCAGGGAGCCCCTGAGGTGGAGAGATAAATGGGAAGGGTATAGGGGTGGGGAGAAGGTAGCCAAGAATACATTAGGTGGATTGAGGTGGGGATGAAGGTGAGAGGTCAGAGAGGAGGGCGAAGCAGATAGGTGTGAAGGAAGATTGGCAGGTAGGACAGGTCATGAGGGCGGTGCTGAGCTGGAACATTGGTTTAGTATGCCTTATGTTTCTCCAATGCAGTTGGGGACAGAGAGCCAGGGTTCTCACCCAGCCAAACTGAGCGAGCACTGAGATGTTGTTGTGTGGACAATCTCTTCAACATTACACATCTACTGCTTGAACTCTAGTTTTGAATCTGTCTGAAGCGGAGTGCCCTGTGAAAGTCTCATTGCCATTACCCATCATTCCCCAGACTGAGAATCCCAACATGCAATGGGCAGGAATAAACCATAACCCTGGGTGTGGAAAGACATCATTCATACATTCCCCATACGGCAAAGACCATTGACTGAATGTGGATGATGACATTTGAGAGGTTTGTTGGGGAAGATTACTAACTTGTTGTCTCTTCAGTAGTTGTCGGAGCCTCTGTTGTGGGAATTGTAGTCGTGGGTGTTGTGGCAACTGTTGGAAAGGAACAAACAGAAACAATCTCAATGAATGTGGGACCCTGTTCCTGCATTGGTGTCTCGGGAGTGGGAGGGTCAGGCTGATCGCAGCTATGGGCTCAATTTTAAATGTCCTGGTTGCAGATGGCCTTGGGAATGGAACACTTGAACGGTATCACTGGTTCCTGACACCTCCTTTTTATT
>NW_025194297.1:0-1962 GCF_004010195.1 Chiloscyllium plagiosum | reverse complement strand
ACAACATGGTTCAATATGGAGTTAGACACTTCAGTGTGAAAATCAGAAAGGAAGGGAATTATTTAAACACTGATACCTTGGGAAGTCTGGATGTACAAAGGGGGACCTTGGGCACCAATTAATGACAGTAGACAGCTAGGCACAGCCAAGCAATGAGGAAGGTAAATTGTATATTGTCCTTCAGTGCAAGAGGAGCTGGGTTCAGAGGTCGGTTGCCCATCTCCCCCCCCCCCTGCTGTAGAGGGAGTGCAGGACACTGAGGATGGCAGGACGGTCCCATGAGGAGAGATTGTTTCAACTGGCCCTGTATTCAGTGGAGTCTGATTTAAACACATGAACAGGGTTGGGCAGACTCGATGCTGGGAGAGTGTTTTCCCGGGTTGTGGAAACTAAGAGAGAGAAAGACAGATAGAGAGAACTTTTATTGAATTTAATGGCTTCAAAGCTTGTGGGGAGAAAAGGGAATGTGAGGTTTTGATTGTGGAGGAGACATGATGATATTGAATGGTGCAGCAGGCTTGAAAGGCCGAATGGCCTACTCCTGCTCCTTGTCTGGATGTTTCCCCAATGCAGTTAGGGAGAGAGAGCCAGGGTTCTCACCCAGGGACACTGAGCGAGCACTGACATGTTGTTGTGTGGACAATCTCTTCAACATTACACGTGCACTGCTTGAACTCCAGTTTTGAATCTGTCTGAAGTGGAGTGCCCTGTGAAGACAATAGACAATAGGTGCAGGAGTAGGCCATTCTGCCCTTCGAGCCAGCACCACCATTCATTATGATCATGGCTGATCATCCTCAATCAGTACCTTGTCCCCATAACCTTTGATTCCATTATCCTTAAGAGCTCTATCCAACTCTTTCTTGAAAGTATCCAGAGACCTGGCCTCCACAACCTTCTGGGGCAGAGCATTCCATCTACCACCACTCTCTGGGTGAAGAAGTTTCTCCTCAACTCTGTTCTAAGTGGCCGACTCCTTATTTTTAAACTGTGTCCTCTGGTCCGGCATTCACCCATCAGCGGAAATATGTTTCCTGCCTCCAGAGTGTCCAGTCCTTTAATAATCTTATACGTCTCAACCAGATCCCCTCTCAGTCTTCTAAACTTAAGCATATATAAGCCCAGTCGCTCCAATCTTTCAGCGTAGGATAGTCCCACCATTCTGGGAAATGACCTCGTGAACCTACGCTGCACTCTCTCAATAGCCAGAATGTCTTTCCTCAAATTTGGAGACTAGAACTGCACACAGTTCTCCAGGTGTGGTCTCACCAGGGCCCTGTACAGCTGCAGAAGCACCTCTTTGCTTCTATACTCAATTCCTCTTGTTATAAAGGACAGCATGCTATTAGCCTTCTTCACTACCTGCTGTACCTGCATGCTTGCCTTCATTGACTGCTGTACAAGAACACCCAGATCTCTCTGTACTGCCCCTTTACATAAATTGATTCCATTGAGGTAGTAATCTGCCTTCCTGTTCTTGACACCAAAGTGGATAACTACACATTTATCCACATTAAACTGCATCTGCATGTACCCGACCACTCACCTAGCCTGTCCAGGTCACCCTGTATTCTCCTAACATCCTCCTCACATTTCACCCTGCACCCAGCTTTGTGTCTTCAGCAAATTTGGTAATATTACTTTTAATACCATCATCTATATCATTAATGTATATTGTAAAAGGCTGCGGTTCCAGCATTGATCCCTGCGGTACCCCTCTGGTCACCACCTGCCATTCCGAAAGGGAGCCGTTTATCACCACTCTTTGTTTCCTGTCAGTCAACCAATTTTCAATCCATGTCAGCATTTTGCCCCCAATACCATGCACCCTAATTGTGCTCACTAACCTCCTATGTGGGACGTTATCAAAGGCTTTCTGAAAGTCCAGGTATATTACATCCACTGGATCTCCCTTGTCCATCTTCAGAGTTACAATAGACAATAGGTGCAGGAGTAGGCCAT
>NW_025194296.1:0-4073 GCF_004010195.1 Chiloscyllium plagiosum | reverse complement strand
CCATTTAACAAGGGATTCTTATTAAACCACGGCTCCCTCACACGACCCTTTCCTCCCTGCCTGACGGGTACATACTTATCAAGGACACTCAATAGTTGCTCCTTGAACAAGCTCCACATATCAATTACGCCTTTGCCTTGAAGCTTACTTTTCCAATCCACACATCCTAAGTCATGCCTCACCGCATCATAATTTCCCTGCCCCCAGCTATAACTCTTGCCCTGTAGTGCACACTTATCCCTCTCCATCACTAGAGTAAAAGTCACCGAATTGTGGTCACTGTCCCCAAAGTGCTCACCTACCTCTAATTCAAACACCTGGCCTGGTTCATTACTCAGAACCAAATCCAGTATGGCCTCACCTCTTGTTGGCCTATCTACATATTGTGTCATGAAACCCTCCGGCACACATTGGTCAAGATACTCTGGAATCCGAGACAATCCACATGAAGTTCAATAGCCTGATCTTGAGGATGGAGAGACTGTCTTGAGAATAGAGATTGAGTAGTTTGAGCTTGTACCAATTGGAACATAGATTATTCAGTGGTGACATTCTGAAATTTCATGAAACATAGTGCTTTAAATGCAGAAATGTTGTTTCCACTTTGGGAAAGTTCAGGACCAGGGAGTTTAATCTCTGCTTGGAGGTCACAGATTTAAGGCAGAAGAGAAATTCTTCTCCCAAAATGGAGTGAATGTGTAGAATTCTTTACTACAGGATACGAGGTTGGGCCATTGAGAACTTTCAAATGTAACTGGGCAGATTTTGAATCTTTAATGGAATCAGTGCTGATTGGGAAAATGTTGAAAAGCGGAGGTGAGGATTATCAGTCCAACCACAACGTCATTGAATAGAAGACAAAACTCCATTGACAAAATTGTCTGCTTCCGATTCCTTGAAATTGACGTTGAAACGCATAAAAGTGGATAAATCCCCAGGATCTGATCATGTGTAGGTTAGAACTCTATGGGACGCTAAGGAAGTGATTGCTGGTCCCCTTGCTGAGGTACCTGTGTACTCTAGTCACAGGTGAGGTGCTGGGAGACTGGAGGTTGGCTGACGTGGATCCACTGTTTAAGAAACGGTAAGGACAAGCCAGGGAACTATAGACCAGTGCGCGTGATGTTGGTGGTGGGAAGGGTTTTGGAGGGAATTATGAGTGACAGAATGTACATGTATTTGGAAAGGTAAGGACTGATTCGGGATCGTCAGCATGGCTTAATGCGTGGGGAATCATGTCTCACAAACTTGATTGAGTGTTTTGAAGAAGTTACCAAGAGGATTGATGAGACGAGAGCAGTGGATATGATCTATATGGAATTCAGTAAGGCGTTCAACAAAGTTCCCCAAGGGAGATTGGTTAGCAAGGTCAGATCTCACAGAATAGAGTCAGAGCTAACCATGTGGATACAGAACTGGTTCAAACGTATAAGACAGAGGGTGGTGATGGTGGGTTGTTTTTCAGACTGGAGGCCTGTGACCAGTGGAGTGCCACAAGGATCGGTGCTGGGTCCACTACTTTTCATCATTGATATAAATTATTTGGATGCGAGCATAAGAGGTACAGTTAGTAAGTTTGCAAATGACACCAATATTGGATATGTCGTGGACAATGAAGAAGCTTATCTCAGATTTCAATGGGATCTTGATCAGATGGGCCAATGGGCTGAGGAGTGGCAGTTGGATTTTAATTCAGATAAACGCGAGGTCCTGCATTTTGGGAAAACAAATCTTACAGGTCTTATACACTTAATGGTAAGGTCTTAGAGAGCGTTGCTGAACAAAGTGACCTTGGAGTGCAGTTTCATAGCTCCTTGAAAGCAGAGTCGGAAGTCGATAGGATTGTGAAGAAGGCAATTGGTATACTTTCCTTTATTGGTAAGAATATTGAGTGCAGGAGTTGGGAGGTCGAGTTCAGCTGTACAGGACATTGATTAGGGTCACTGTTGGAATATTTAATGTAATTCTAGTCTCCTTCCTTTAGGAAGGATATTGTGAAACTTGAAAAAGGTTCAAAAAGGATGTAGCTAGGTTTTGAGGATGTGAGCTATAGGGAGAGATTGAATAGGTTATGGTTGTTTTCCATGGAGCGTCAGAGGCTGAGGGGTGACCTCATCGAGGCCTATAAAATCATGAGTGGCATGGATAAGATAAATAGAGAAAGTCTTTTCCCTGGTTGGGTGAGTCCATAACTAGATGGCGTCGGTTTAGGGTGTGCGGGGAAAGAGTAAAAGGGACCTAAGGGGCAACGTTTTCACGTAAAGGCTGGTACGTGTATGGAATGAGCTGCCACAGGAAGTGGTGGAGGCAAGTACAATTGCAACATTTAAAAGGCATCTACATAGTTTTATGAATAGGAAGGTTTTGGAGGGATATGGTCGGTGCTGGCAGCTGGGATTAGATTGGGTTGGGATATTTGGTCTGCATGGACGAGTCTGACCAAAAAGTCTGTTTCCACGCTGGACATCGCTATGACTCTATGAGCCAATATATTGGTAAGGCGTTGACTTCATGTTATTTAAGAAAACATTTTCTGATTGTGGAAATGCAAAACACGGCATCAGATATAAAAAATGGGGGAAGGCAGGAGTGGAAAAGCGAAACAGAGACAGAGAAGGAAACGTTAGCTGTACCAATCAATCTCGAAATTGTAGGTTTTGTTGTGCTAAACATGGAAATTGATATCACTGTGATTTTTAGAATCAAACAACTTGTATATTTAAAGGGACTAACATCAATTAGTATGGAAATTCCCTCCTTAACAGCATAATGGGTCAATCCACAACAGCGATTCAAGAAGGCAGCTGACCATCATCTTCTCGAGGGCAAATAGGGATCAATGCGGACCAGCCAAGAGATGCCCAGGTCCCACAAATGAATCATAATTTTTAAAAATCCGTTGTTTTATTTGCATATTTGCCATTATTTGTGTGCTGTGCTTGTGGGGAAATATAACCCGGGGTTTTGTTGTTCTGTCATCTATTCTGAGAGTTCTATTTCTGTGTTTATTTACATAAGCGCTTTACTGGTTTCAAAGCAGAGTTGATGACAGTAAAGCCAGATGCACGGAGTTTCAAATGATAAGTTTCAAATCAAACCAAGTTTATTTGAAGAATGTTGACAATTTGCAGAAGTGAATGCAAATTTTATGACTATCGATTGCAACAGATATTATTTATATCTGGAAGATAAACATAATTTAACATTTGAATTTAGCTTTATATTTGAATTCTGGAAGTTCATGCAATGAAGCATTTCTCTCCAATTGGATCCACTTTGAACGTTGATTTATATTGTCGTCCTTTTAGACAGTAAAATTTCCAACAATGCAACATAGCTCAAAGTGCGTTTTAGAATATTCATATAAAATAGTTGAAATGAAATCAAGAACTGCCACAACAATTTCATCTAATCGATATTGTTGTTGCGAGATTTAGTCACGCTTATATTTTCTTTTAATCTTTCATAAAACGTTGATGTTGCTGGCTCAGTCATCGATGGGACCCTCTCCCTAATTACACACTGTGCCACTTCAGAAATCATCAATTACCTGACAGTAGGTGCGGATTGTGATGATTAGATTCTCTACTGTGTGGAAGCAGGCCCTTTGGCCCAACAAGTTCAGGCCGCCCCTCCGAAGAGAAACCCATCTCCCTACCCTTTCCTACCCCTGACTAGGACACAGAACACTGTGGGCAATTTAGCATGGCCAATTTGGATTGTGGGAGGAAACCCACGCAGACACAGGGAGAATGTGCAAACTCCAAACAGACGGTGGGGGCGCGGTGGGGATCGAACCCAGGTGCTGTGAGGCAGCAGTGCTAACAACTGAGCCACAGTACCATCCATGATGTTGGCTGATGATGTTAGGCGATAGACGGATTTTCTAATGGTAAATGGTAAACCAGCTGTTTTAGTATTTTTCCATTGACTATGGTTCCCTTGTCACCAATTTATTTCCCTGATTCCAGGATTACTTTGAATTCAAATTTCCCCTTGGCAAATGGTGTATTCCACCTCCTGTCCACTCAACGTCAAAATGGAGTTTGGAATACTGTTCCAGTGATATTACC
>NW_025194295.1:3013-4073 GCF_004010195.1 Chiloscyllium plagiosum | reverse complement strand
GGTGCCCCTGTCTCTGAGTGCCTCTCTCTCTCTGCCTGTGTGCAGGTAGCACAGCAGCTCCACACCCTGTTCAGCCTGTGCAGCCGTGGTCAGGACGCAGAGGTCAGGGGTCACATCCTGCAGCTGACCCAGAGGAAGGACAGTGTCAGGGTGAATGCAGTCTGTGATGGGAGCCCAGGCCACGAGGAGGACGAGGACGAGGAGGAGGAGGAGGACGAGGAGGAGGACGGTGGCTGCACAGAGGTACATGCGAGTCATCTCCTTTTAACCAGTTGAACCTGCGGCCCTCCCCTTCCTGGCTGAGGGACGTAGATCCAAGGGGCACGACCTGCGGGAAAGGGGATTAGCCAACTTGGAGCCAGGGTGAGGCTGAGCCTGCTGGCCTGGCCTGGCCTGGGGAGGGTCTGCTCCCTGATCCTATGCAGGTCCCTGTCTCCCCTCCCTCCAATCCCACCCTGAGCCCTCGCCCTGATACCCGGCTGCAGCCTGATTGTGCCATCTCTCGGTGACGTGCCCGTGTGTCATTCTCTTTGTCTGTTTCTCTCCTTGCGGCACCAGGCCATGGAGTGTGAGAGCCGGGAGACGGTGAGCGATCCGACCCTCCCCGGCACACCGGCGGCAAACCACCAGGAGGAGCAGGCCGACGGCTGGACAGTGGTACGGCGGAAGAAGAGGTAGCAGGAGGAAGCAGCCAGCCCTTTATCCCCTTCCCCGATTCCCAGCCATTCCCTTCTCCCAGCCGCTGGACAACTAGGGAGAAGCCGGCAGTGCCTGGGAATCCTAGAGGAGGAAGTGTCCGCACCGTGCAGCTTCCTGCGGAGATGATCGGCCTGTGTCTGTCAGTCCTTGGCTGACTCCAGGATCAAACCCTCCATGATGTACCGGGTCTCCATGACAGGCAGCTTGGCCAAGTCAAGCTAATGTAACACACACTCCCCCCCACCACCCCCCGTCTGACTCTCTTTCTCTCTCTCTCGGTCTCTGTTCTTGCTCGGTCCCTTTCTCTCTCCCTGTCTTCGTCTCTCTCTCTCTGACTCTGTCGTCTCTCTCTCTCTCTCTG
>NW_025194295.1:0-2395 GCF_004010195.1 Chiloscyllium plagiosum | reverse complement strand
CCCTCTCTCTCTCTCCGCCTCTCTCCCTTCATTTCTGCTCCTGGTCCCTGTTTTATTTCCCCTCTCTCTGCCCTGCTCCCTCCCTGTTTTTCTCCCTCACGGTTTCCCCCTCCCATTCCGCCGTCGCCGTCGCCGTCGCCGTCCCCCACGAGCTGACGGGTGGGTTGCTCTCTGATGGGCTGACCTCTTGATTGAAGTGTGCGTTGAGCGATGAAGATGGCGCCAGCCCTTGGGACATGATTCCTTTGTGTTTTCAAACAATAAAGACGCACATGAAAACGGGAATCGAAAGCAGCCTCGGTGCCTCAATAAAACCGAAACCGAAACCGAACTGCAGGCGGGCGACAGTTAACACCGAACAGTACAGGCCCTTCGGCCCTCGATGTTGTGCCAACCTGTTATCCTACTCCAAGATCGGACTAACCTTCATGCCCGTCATCGCGCGCTCTTCCATGTGGCCTATCCAAGTGTCAGGGAACCGTCCCTGATGTATCTGACCTTCCTTCAGGATAGCAAGGCCTACCATCCCTGGGAGGTATTTGTGACCCAATGCTGAGGGGCAGGTTTGACCGTTACGGAGAGATTAATGTTAATTTAACGCTCCACCCCAGCCCCCCCCCCCCCCCCAATCCGGTTTTTAAAGGCAAGCCCTTCAGAGCCCCCTTAAACCAGTCCCTTTGTACAGGCACTTTGACTGAGTCAAATCGGGGACGCTGCAAAGGCAAACCCAGCCAGCCCTGCCCCCTACGGTCCCCATCAGCCACAGAACGGGTGGTGGGTGTGCCAGCCAAGGTGATGCGCCTGGGCACAGAGCTGAGCGGCAAAGAGGGGTGAGGGAGGCATCGGTCTCGTGGGGTGTGTGCCAACGGCAGGCTGGTGGGGCTAGTTCAGTTTAGAAATCTTGGACAGGTTGGGCTGAAGGGCCTGTTTCCATTGGTGTGTGACGTCACGTAGAGCGCACCGAAACAGGCCATTCAGTCCTGCCTGTCCGTGCTGACCCAGAGATCCGAAATTAATCCAGTCCCCGTTTGCCAGCACTTGGCCCACCTCTCCATGTCCCCCGTCCAGATGCCTTTTAACTGTTGGCATTGTGCCAGCCCCCACCACTTCCTCTGGCAGCTCGTTCCACACACGCACCACCCTCTGGGGGGGGGGGGGGAAAGATTGCCCCTTAGGTCCTTTTTAAATCTCCCGGAAAAGATCTTGCCGATTCAGTCAAAAGTGAGTCGCGCAGGGACTGGAGATGAGAGTGGTGCTGGAAAAGCACAGCAGCTCAGGCAGCGCCCGAGGGGCAGGACAATCCAGGTTTTGGGTTGGAGCCCTTGGTTGGGAATGTTTCTCGGATGCTGCCTGGCCTGCAGCACGCTCTCAGCTCTGACCTCCAGCATCTGCAGACCTCACTGTCTCCTCCTTGACCTGAGTCTGGAGCTGCTGTCTCCTGCTGCACAGAGTAATGGCACCCTCCCCACCCCTCCCCCCAACACCCACGGGTGGAACGTGCAGGTACGGGGGCCTTTCCTGTTTCTCACCTCACTGACATTTTTATAACAAGCAAAACAGTCTGCGAATCAGTGAGAGAGGACAAGCGTCGCAGCTGGTGCCACTACACTCTGGGAACTTAACGCCCTCGTTCCAATAGAGACTTCCACGGTGCTGAGGGACGGGCACTCTCACTGCTGTCTGTCTGCTCACCGGGACGGTGATGAGGGACGGGCACTCTCACTGCTGTCTGTCTGCTCACTGGGACGGTGCTGAGGGACAGGCACTCTCACTGATGTCTGTCTGCTCACCGGGACGGTGCTGAGGGACAGGCACTCTCACTGATGTCTGTCTGCTCACCGGGACGGTGCTGAGGGACAGGCACTCTCACTGATGTCTGTCTGCTCACCGGGACGGTGCTGAGGGACAGGCACTCTCACTGATGTCTGTCTGCTCACCGGGACGGTGCTGAGGGACAGGCACTCTCACTGATGTCTGTCTGCTCACCGGGACGGTGCTGAGGGACAGGCACTCTCACTGATGTCTGTCTGCTCACCGGGACGGTGCTGAGGGACAGGCACTCTCACTGATGAGGAGGAGGAGGAGGACGAGGAGGAGGAGGAGGAGGACGAGGAGGAGGATGCATGGTGGAGGAGATTGTTTTGGATACGTGCAGGGAACCTAGAAGATGGAAATCTCTTCTAAATAGAGTTTTAATTTGGTACCTTATGTGATGTTATCAATTAGCTCCTTGACTCATTGACAGTCATAACCTCTCATCAGATAGTGAACTGGTCAGTGAAATCTGCAGGACAAAGTTGGGGAGGTCAGAGACAGTGAGAAACTGTGGGGAGAAAGAGTGGGATCAGAGGCTTTGTGGCTATTGCTCAAGCAGGCAGGCTGGTATATTAGTGCA
>NW_025194294.1:2697-4073 GCF_004010195.1 Chiloscyllium plagiosum | reverse complement strand
TCAGACAGGAGGAAATTGATGTCAGTGACTGTGGGGCTGGTTTATATCAGACAGGAGGAAATTGGTGTCAGTGACTATGGGTCTGGTTTATATCAGGCATGGGGAGATTGGTGTCAGTGATGTGGGACTGGTTTATATCAGACAGTAGGAAATTGGTGTCAGTGACTGTGAGCTGGTTTATATCAGACAGGGGGAGATTGGTGTCAGTGACTGTGGTGTTGGTTTATATCAACGCTACCTTTGTTTTTCCAGCACCACTCTAATCTAGTCTCTAGTCTCAGCATCTACAGTCCTTGTTTTTACCTTGTTGGTTCATATCAGAAAGGTAGAGATTGGCGTCACTGACTGTGGTGCTGGTTTATATCAGAAAGGGGGAGATTGGCGTCAGTGTCTGCGGGGCTTGGTTATATCAGACAGGGGGTGTCAGGGACTGTGGGTCTGGTTTATATCAGACACGGGGAGATTGGCGTCACTGACTGTGGGTCTGGTTTATATCAGACAGGGGAAATTGGTATCAGTGACTGTGTGTCTGGTTTATATCAGACAGGGGGAGATTGGTGTCAGTGACTGGGGAGTTGGTTTATATCAAAGTTACCTGTGTTTTTCCAGCACCACTTTAATGTAGTCTCTGGTTTCCAACATCTGCAGTCCTTGTTTTTACCTAGTTGGTTTTAAGCCTACTGTGAATCCTCTTGCAAGGACGCCTGCCTTGAAGAAGTTTTCCTCCTCTCTCTACAAGATCTCTCCACTCAGCAGGCTCCCTGCCTTTATTCCGTATGATGGGCTTTTGCCCGACACATCGATTTTATTGCTCCTCGGATGCTGCCTGACCTGCCATGCTTTTCCAGCTCCACTCTCATCTGGACTCTGTTTTCCAGCATCTGCAGTCCTTGTTTTTACCTAGTTGGTTTATATCAGACAGGCAGAGATTGGTGTCAGTGTCTGTGGGGCTGGTTTATATCAGAGAGGGGGAGATTTGTGTCAGTGTCTGTGAGGCTGGTTTAGATCAGACAGGGGGAAATTGGTGTCAGTGACTATGGGGCTGGTTTTATCAGACAGGGGGGAGATTGGTGTCAGTGACTGGGGAGTTGGTTTATATCAAAGTTACCTGTGTTTTTCCAGCACCACTTTAATGTAGTCTCTGGTTTCCAACATCTGCAGTCCTTGTTTTTACCTAGTTGGTTTATATCAGACAGGCAGAGATTGGTGTCAGTGTCTGTGGGGCTGGTTTATATCAGAGAGGGGGAGATTTGTGTCAGTGTCTGTGAGGCTGGTTTAGATCAGACATGGGGAGATTGCTGTCAGTGTCTGTGGTGCTGAATTATCTCAGACAAGGGGAGATTGGTGTTAGTGACTGTGGGGCTGGTTTATATCAG
>NW_025194294.1:0-2386 GCF_004010195.1 Chiloscyllium plagiosum | reverse complement strand
CTGGTTTATATCTGACAGGGGGAGATTGGTGTCAGTGACTGTGGGTCTGGTTTATATCAGAAAGGGGGAAATTGGTGTCAGTGACTGTGGGGCTGGTTTATATCAGACAGGGGGAGATTGGTGTCAGTGACTGTGGGACTGGTTTATATCTGACAGGGGGAGATTGGTGTCAGTGACTGTGGGTCTGGTTTATATCAGAAAGGGGGAGATTGGTATCAGTGACTGTGGGGCTGGTTTATATCAGATTGGAGGAAAATGTTGTCACTCTCTGTGGGGCAGGGTGAAATCAGACATGGGGAGATTTGTGCCTGTGGTGTGGTTTATATCGACAGGGGGTGATTGGTGTCAGTGAGTTAGGGGCTGGTTTATATCTGACAGGAGGAGTTTGCTGTCACTGACTGTGGTTATAAAGCCAGAAAGGGATCAGTTCCATGTTTTAATTCTCTTTCAAGGCATACTGGGCATCAATGGTTAAACATTCCACTGTGAAACAGACTCACTACAGTATCAATTACTGAATAGACAGAACATCTCAGTAGGATAACTGAATCTTCGAGAAGGAATCCATTGCACCCACACATGTGGATTCCTCTGCAGGCTCAGGCAAAGGTATTTGTCCTCCCCAGCCAAGACTGATAGCCTTGGCCACAACCCTGTTAAACTTCCTCCTGCTCCCATTATCTTGCTTCCTTTCCGTATTACCATAGGGATGTGAATTCCCGGTTGAAAACAGGCAAAACCCTTCAGTTTTGACCTCTTCCCATTGACACATGATCATGAAGCATACGATAATCAGTCGCTGTAATCCATTCACTCGT
Source organism: Chiloscyllium plagiosum (assembly GCF_004010195.1). NCBI lineage: Eukaryota > Metazoa > Chordata > Chondrichthyes > Orectolobiformes > Hemiscylliidae > Chiloscyllium > Chiloscyllium plagiosum. The sequence continues at coordinate 1,568 of NW_025194294.1, read as the reverse complement.
TATCGCAGGACATCGACATTCACCGGGCCTTGTAAAATTATAATTGTCCATCTTAAACAATGTAACGACAATCAACCATGTGGCTGAGAGACCTTTTGTATTATTCCCATAAAAAGTACTGCCTTTGTGTGTAGAGCAGAGATTCATGGAGAAGTGTCACCACAAGTAGACACACGACTTCTTTCAGGGACATGGAGAATTTTGCACTGCACTCCGATAATAAAGTATCTGCTGTTGTACTGAAACTTGTGTTGTCTGGATTTGTGGAACAAAATATACATTAACAGCCTCACAATTCTATATTTGAGTTTTCATTTTCAATCAGGAAGTGTCTGCTTTGCCTTCGCATATCTAACAACCCATCAGATTTCACCTCTGCAGCTTCAGATCCTATCTGTAGCCACAAATAAACGCTGAGTGCTCAAGAAATATAGCAGGTACAGAAGCATCTGCAGAGAGTGAGAACAGAGTTCAAATCTAGGTCTGACAGTGTGTCAGAATAAAGCTCAATCTTGTGGCCCTTCCACATTGACAATTGTTAGTGCCAACACCTCAATGAAAGTCTCTTCATTGTCCTGTTTTTTTCGAATCGCAGGGGTATCCAATGCAGAACAAGTCCCTTCAGCCCATTGTTTCTGTGCCAGTCAAAACCACCATCAAACTATGGTAACTTCATTTCTCAGCCCTTGGCCCATCACCTTATATCAGGTAAAAACAAGGACTGCAGATACTGGAAACCAGAGTCTAGATTAGAGTGCGGCTGGAAAAGCCCAGCAACTCAGGCAGCTTCCGAGGAGCCAGAAAATTGATGTTTCGGGCAAACAGTACAGACTACAGATTCAAAATCACCAGCAATGGTTCTCCTTCAAGACCCATCACTTTGTATGTCTTGGCATTGCAAGTGCACTTCTGAAAACTTCTTCAATGATTTGAGAGATTCTGTCTGCAATCCCCTTCCGGCAGTGAATTCAGTTTCTCACCAATCTCTGGGTGAAAGCCTTTTTCCTTCATTACACAGACCATGAGTGTAGGAGTTAGGACATCATGTTGAGGTTGTACAGGCCTCTTCTAGAATACTGTGTCCAATTCTGGTCTCCCTGTTATAGGAGGGGTATTGTTAAACTGTTCCGAAAATATTTACAAGATGTTCACAGGACTAGAGAGTTTGAGTTATATGGAAAGGAGCTTGAGGTTTGAGGGGCGAACTTACAGAGGTTTACAATATAATAAGGGACATATATAAGGTGAATGTCAGATGTCTTTTCCCTCGGGTGATAGACTTCAGGACTTGTATATGAAGAGGAAGGAATTAGAGGGATATGGACCAAGTACTGGTAAATGGGACTAGGGTAAGTTAGGATATCCGTTCAGCATGGACGAGTTGGGCCGAAGGATCTGTTTCTGTGCTGTACGTCTCTATTGCTCGATGACATGGTTGAGATGTATAAAATAATGAGAGGTGTTCATAAGGTAGATAGTGAGCAAACTTTCCCCTTAGACTGGGGAGCTTACTCCCCCCTAGACTTCAGGACTAAGGGACATATTTTAAAGTGAGAGGGGAAAGATTT
>NW_025194293.1:0-4073 GCF_004010195.1 Chiloscyllium plagiosum | reverse complement strand
AGAAAGAATGATGTATCATAAAAGGAAGGAATAAAGGAGGGGATGAAGGGTCAAAAGGGGGCGTCAGGAAGGAATGAATTAAGGAATGAAGGATCGATGATAAGACGGATGAAAAAAATGGAGGGAGGAGGCCAGGATATTTTGAAAAATGGAGGGAGGGAAGAAGGAAGGGAAGAAAGAAGGGAGGAAGGGAGGGAGAATTGAAAAAGTGAGATAGGAAGGAACTAAGTAAGGAATGAAACCTTAATATGCTTCATTCACCAACAACAGTCCTGTCTGTGTAAAATGCCCCGCCCTACCAACATCCTTATTCCTGTTAACTGATCCATGTCTCTCCCACCTCCCCATCTCCATGAACTCCTGCAGGCCATACAGCTCTCCACATTTCTGTACCTCACTGAGGCTCTATGGTCCTCCCTCCATGTGAAACCACCTCCGTTCTCCACAACGTTATCAGTCTGGGTTGTCTGCTGCAGATCAAACTATTGGTGTCTCTGTAAACTCCGACACGCCTCACAAAACTGCCTCTTTATGTCTATTCCTTCGGATCCCATCCTCTTCAGCTTTCTGAAAACTCTTCCTGACATTGTAACCCTCCCTATTTAGAACATATAACAGTACAGCACAGTACAGTCCCTTTGGCCATCAATGTTGTGCTGACCTTTTATCCTCCTCTAAGAATAAACTAACCTAAATGCCCTACAGTTTATTATCACCCACGCGCCTATCCAAGATTTTCTTGAATGTCCCTAATGCTTCTGACTTTACTACCACTGTTAGCAGTGCATTCCACGCACCCACTACTCTCTTTGTAACGAACTTAATTATGTGATCTCCCTTGAACCTTCCTCCAGTCATCTTCAATTTATGCCCCATCGTTGTAGCCATTTTCGCAATGGGAAATGTCTGTGGCAAGCCACTCTATCAATGCCTCTTATCATCTTGTACAACTCCAAGCAGTCACCTCTCATCCTTTTTCATTCCAATGAGTAAAGCACGATGTCGCTGAAACTTTCTTCACAAGACATTTATTACAGTGCACGCAGCAGCCTGATAAATTTCGTCTGCACTCTCACTATATCTTCCACATCTTTCTGATAGTGAGGCAACCAGAGCTGAACACAATATGCCAAGTGATGTTCGGCCAGGGCTCTATAGAGCTGTAGCAAAACCTCGTGGCCCTTAAACTCAATCACCCTGCTAATGAAAGCCAACACAACATGCCCCATCTGAAAAGGCTATCAACTTGAGTAGCAACTTTGAGGGATATATGGAAGGGGACACCCAGATCCTTCTGTTTCTCCACACTGACAAGAAGTCTGCTTTTGAACCTGTACAGGTTTTCTGCGGAATCCTTCAATCTTAAACCATGCCTATCTTGGTAGCTTTCTCCAATCCCTGCAACACTCGTAAACTGTGAAACCTCGTCAAGTCCCAACAGTCCTCCTGAGCACTGTAACCGCCTTTATTACTCTGAAACCTCAAAATCATTGAAGCCTCTTTTTGCCACAACAATATTCCTAATAGATACAAATCCCTCCCGGCCTGATATCCTTCCGTATCTCTGTAACGTCCACCATCCTCCAGTGTCCTTCTAAGGAACATTGCAGTGGAAGGAAGAGTTGTAGAGTCCGAGCCATTTGACGGAGGTAGGAAGGGCTGCAGAACCTGGAGAATGGTGCAAATGTAGGATGAAACATCGACCCCGCAGAAGTTAGAGGGAGCAGGATTCATAGATCCTGCAGGATGGGACCAAGAATGAGTTGCGGATCCTGAAGGATGTTTAAATTTGAATGACTGAGTGTTTTTGATCAGAATTTTGGGCCGATCTGGATATCCAATTTATGGAGATATTTGCTAGAATAGCTGTGCACCCTTCAGATTCGTAGGCTGGGAGATATGAGTTTGGATGTGGATCCATTATCCCATTCTGTCTGTGTGCCTGATGCTGACCTTTTACTTTTCTGATTTAAGCATTCTCCATGCATTGGTGACCTACAGATCTACATGACTGACAAGAGCTCACCTCATCAAAACATTTCTTTGGAACGTTTATTTTTTCATTATTTTCAAGTGGCAGTTTCGCGAGATGCAGGAAATTTCGAGTTTCAATTTTGAGAGAATGGGACCTTTATCATTGGAAATTGGGAAGCCTTCAAAAATGAGAACTGCAGTTCTGAGACAGGAGATGTATTCCTGTTAGGGTGTAAGAAAAGGCTGGTAGGTGTAGGGAATGCCTGATAATTAGAGAAATTGAGGTTTTAGTTAAGAAAAAGAATAAGCATATGTCCAGTATGGACAGGAGATAATATGAATCCTTAGAAAAGTGTAAAGGCAGTAGGAATATACTAAAGTGGGAAATCAGGCGGGCAAAAATGAGGCATGAGATAGCTTTCACTTACAAGGTTAAGGGCGATCCAAAGGGCTTTTATAAATACATAAATGACAAAACGGCAACTAGGGAAAGAATAGAATACCCTTGCTCAAAGATTAGCAAGGTAGCCTGCACGTGGATGAGGGAGATACCAAACAAGTATTTTGCATCAGTGTTTACTGTAGACAAGGACATGGAACATAGAGAATGTTCGGAATAGGTGGTGAATTCTTGAAAACTGTCCATATCACAGAGGAGGGGGCGTTGGATGTCTTGAAACGCATACATGTGGATAGATACCCAGGACCAGATCAGGTGTACCTTAGAACATTTTAGGAAGCTAGGGAAGTGATTGCTGGGCCTGTTGCTGATATATTTGTGTCATCGATAGTCACAGGTGAGGTGCTCGAAAACTGGAAGTTGTCTAACGTGGTGCCATTATTTAACAAGATAGCAAGGAGAAGCCAGGGACCTACAGATCGGTTCGCCTGACGTCAGTGGTGGGCAAGTTGAAGGAGGGAATCATGCGAGACAGGATTTGCATGTATTTAGAAAGGCAATGTCTAATTAAGGATAGCATAGCTTTGAACGTGTGAAATCATGTCTCAAGAAATTGATTGAGATTTTTCAAGAAGTAACAAAGAGGATTAATGAGTGCAGCGCGGTGGATGTGATCGATGTGGACTTCAGTCAGGTCTTCGAAAAGATCCCACATGGGAGAATGGTTAGCAAAGTTAGATCCCATGGAATACGGGGAGAACTTCCCATTTGGATACAGAACTGTCTCGAAGGGAGAAGACAGATGGTGGTGGTGGAGGGTGGTTTATCAGAATGACGGTCTGTGACAAGTGGTGTGCAACAAGATTCAGTGCTGAGTCCACTACTTTTCATCATTTACATAAATTATTTAGATGTGAACATGAGAGGTATTGTTAGTAAGTTTGCAGATGACACAAAAATTGGAGGTGTAGTGGGATGCGAATAATGTTAGTTCAAATTGCAACGGGATCTGGATCAGATGGGCCAATGGGTTGAGAATTGGCAGATGGAGTTCAAGTGGTGTGAGCAGCAGCTAAGGTAAGACAGTTTGTTTTAAAATTACTTACCGGTAGCGGGTGGAGGTGTTTTTTTCTCTCTTTACAAAAAGAGCGGGAGCAGCAGGGGGAAGTGATGAAGACCAGAGGGGCAGCCGGGAAGGAAAGTAGTGAGTATAAATACTCACCCTTCGACGCCAACGGTCGCTTTGAGTGCGAGTAGCAGCTAAGAAAGAGCGGGAGCAGCAGGGGAAAGTGACGAAGACCAGAGAGGCAGCCGGGAAGGAAAGCAGTGAGTATAAATACTCACCCTTCGACGCCAACGGTCACTTTGAGTGCGAGCAGCAGCTCAGGTAAGACAGTTTGTTTTAAAATTACTTACCGGTAGCGGGCAGTGGTGTTTTTTTTCTCTCTTTACAGAAAGAGCGGGAGCAGCAGGGGGAAGTGACGAAGACCAGAGGTGCAGCCGGGTAGGTGTTTCTTTTTCCCCTTTAAAAGCGCGCAGGAGAAGAACCCGAGGCACTACAGAGGTAGTGTCTCCCACCGCCCTCCTCCTCTAACCTAAATAATAAGACCCGTTGTTGTAAGTAGGTAAGTGCTGCATTTTGCTTGTTGTATTCTTTAGACACAGATTTTTTTATAAAAGGTTACTTTCAGAGGGATGG
>NW_025194292.1:0-4072 GCF_004010195.1 Chiloscyllium plagiosum | reverse complement strand
CCACACCGTGATATTGTCAGTGCCCCTGGATAAATCACACCATGGTACTGTCAGTGTCCCTGGATAAACCACACCGTGATATTGTCACTGCTCCTGGATAAACCACACCGTGATACTGTCAGTGCCCCTGGATAATCCACACCGTGATACTGTTAGTGCTCCTGGATAAACAACACCGTGATACTGTCATTGCTCCTGGATAAACAACACCATGATACTGTTAGTGCCCCTGTATAAACCACACCATGATGCTTTCAGTGCTCCTGGATAAATCACACTGTGATATTGTCAGGCTCCCTGGATAAACCACACTGTGAAACTGTCAGTGCTCCTGGATAAACCACACGGTGATACTGTCATTGCTCCTGGATAAACCACACCATGATGCTTTCAATGCTCCTGGATAAATCACACCGTGGTACTCTCTGTGCACCTGGATAAACCACACTGTGATACTGTCAGTGCCCCTGGATAAACCACACCGTGATACTGTCACTTCTCCTGGATAAACCACATATGATACTGTCATTGCTCCTGGATAAACCACACCGTGGTCCTGTCTGTGCCCCTGGATAAACCACACTTTGATACTGTCAGTGCTCCTGGATAAACCACACCGTGATACTGTCAGTGCCCCTGCATAAACCACACCGTGATACTGTCACTTCTCCTGGATAAACCACATATGATACTGTCAGTGCCCCTGGATAAACCACACCGTGATCCTGTTAGTGCTCCTGGATAAACCACACAGTGATACTGTCAGTGCCCCTGGATAAACCACACCGTGATATTGTCAGTGCCCTGGATAAACTACACCGTGATACTGTCAGTGCCCCTGGATAAACCACACCGTGATACTGTCAGGCCCCCTGGAGTAACCACATCGTGATACTGTCAGTGCCACTGGATAATCCACACCGTGATCCTGTCAGTGCCCCTGGATAAACCACACCGTGATACTGTCACTCCTCCTGGATAAACCACACCGTAATACTGTCATTGCTCCTGGATAAACCACACTGTGATACTCTCATTGCTCCTGGATAAACCATACTGTGATACTGTCAGTGCCACTGGATAAACCACACTGTGATACTGTCAGTGCCCCTGGAGAAACCACACCGTGATACTGTCAGTGCCACTGGATAAACCACACCGTGATACTGTCAGTGCTCCTGGAGAAACCACACCGTGATACTGTCAGTGCTCCTGGATAATCCACACTGTGGATACTGTCCTTGCTCCTGGATAAACCAGACCGTGATACTGTCAGTGCTCCTGGATAAACCGCACTGTGATACTGTCATTGCTCCTGGGTAAACCACACCATGATGCTTTCAGTGCTCCTGGATAAACCACACCGTGATACTGTCACTCCTCCTGGATAAACCACACCATGATGCTTTCAGTGCTCCTGGATAAACCACACCGTGATACTGTCAGGCTCCCTGGAGAAACCACACCGTGATACTGTCAGGCTCCCTGGAGAAACCACACCGTGATACTGTCATTGCTCCTGGATAAACCACACCGCGGACCTGTCTGTGCCCCTGGATAAACCACACTTTGATACTGTCAGTGCCCCTGGATAAACCACACCGTGATACCGTCACTGCTCCTTGATAAACCACACCGTGATACTGTCAGTGCTCCTGGATAAGCCACACCGTGATACTGTCAGTGCTCCTGGATAAACCACACCATGATGCTTTCAGTGCTCCTGGATAAATCACACCGTGATACTGTCTGTGTTCCTGGATAAACCACACCGTAATACTGTCATTGCTCCTGGATAAACCACACAGTGATACTGTCAGTGCCCCTGGAAAAATCACACTGTGATACTGTCAGTGCCCCTGGATAAACCACACCGTGATACTGTCAGTGCTCCTGGATAAACCACACAGTGATACTGTCAGTGATCCTGGATATACCACACCGTGATTCTGTCAGTGCCCCTGGATAAACCACACCGTGATATTGTCAGTGCCCTGGATAAACTACACCGTGATACTGTCAGGCCCCCTGGAGTAACCACACTGTGATACTGTCAGTGCCACTGGATAATCCACACCGTGATCCTGTCAGTGCTCCTGGATAAATCACACCGTGATCCTGTCAGTGCTCCAGGATAAACCACACCGTGATAATGTCAGTGCTCCTGGATAAACCACACCGTGATACTGTCAGTGCTCCTGGAGAAACCACACCGTGATACTGTCCTTGCTCCTGGATAAACCAGACCGTGATACTGTCAGTGCCCCTGGATAAACCACACCGTGATACTGTCACTGCTCCTTGATAAACCACACCGTGATACTGTCACTCCTCCTGGAAAAACCACACAATGATACTGTCAGTGCTCCTGGATAAACCATACCGTGATACTGTCATTGCTCCTGGTTAAACCACACCATGTTGCTTTCAGTGCTCCTGGATAAATCACACCGTGATACTGTCAGGCTCCCTGGAGAAACCACACCGTGATACTGTCAGTGCTCCTGGAGAAACCACACCGCAATACTGTCATTGCTCCTGGGTAAACCTCACCGTGGACCTGTCTGTGCCCCTGGATAAACCACACTTTGATACTGTCAGTGTCCCTGGATAAACCACACTGTGATATTGTCAGTGCTCCTGGATAAACCACACCGTGATCCTGTTAGTGCTCCTGGATAAACTACACTGTGATACTGCCAGTGCCCCTGGATAAATCACACCGTGATACTGTCAGTGCTCCTGGATAAACCACACTGTGATAGCGTCAGTGCTCCTGGATAAACCACACCATGATGCTTTCAGTGCTCCTGGATAAACCACACCGTAATACTGTCATTGCTCCTGGATAAACCACACCGTGGTCCTGTTAGTGCTCCTGGATAAACTACACTGTGATTCTGTCAGAGCCCCTGGATAAATCACACGGTGATACTGTCAGTGCTCCTGGATAAACCACACGGTGATACTGTCAGTGCTCCTTGATAAACTACATTGTGATACTGCCAGTGCCCCTGGATAAATCACACCGTGATACTGTCAGTGCTCCTGGATAAACTACACTGTGATACTGTCAGTGCCCCTGGATAAATCACACTGTAATACTGTCAGTGCCCCTGGATAAATCACACTGTGATACTGTCAGTGCCCCTGGATAAACCACTCCGTGATACTGCCAGTGCCCCTGGATAAACCACACAGTGATACTGTCAGAGATCCTGGATATACCACACCGTGATACTGTCAGTGCTCCTGGATAAACCACACCGTGATACTGTCAGTGCCCCTGGATAAATCACACTGTGATACCATCAGTGCTCCTGCATAATACACACCGTGATACTGTCAGTGCCCCTGGATAATCCACACCGTGATACTGTCAGTGCTCCTGGATAAACTACATCGTGATATTGTCAGTGCTCCTGGATAAACCACACCGTAATACTGTCAGTGCCCCTGGATAATCCACACCGTGATACTGTCAGTGCCCCTGGATAAACCACACCATGATACTGTCAGTGCTCCTGGATAAACCACACCGTAATACTGTCAGTGCCCCTGGATAAACTACATCGTGATACTGTCAGTGCCCCTGGATAAACCAAACCGTGATCCTGTCAGTGCTCATGGATAATCGACACCGTGATAATGTCAGTGCTCATGGATAATCGACACCGTGATAATGTCAGTGCTCCTGGATAAACCACACCGTGATACTGTCAGTGCTCCTGGATAAACCACACCCTAATACTGTCAGTGCCCCTGGATAAACTACATCGTGATATTGTCAGTGCCCTGGATAAACTACACTGTGATACTGTCAGTGCCCCTGGATAAACCACACCGTGATACTGTCATGCCCCCTGGAGTAACCACACTGTGATACTGTCAGTGCCCCTGGATAATCCACACCGTGATCCTGTCAGTGCCCCTGGAGAAACTACACCGTGATACTGTCAGTGCTCCTGAATAAATCACACTGTGATATTGTCATTGCCCCCGGATAAACCACACTGTGATACTGTCAGTGCCCCTGCAAAAACCACACTGTGATACTGTCAGTTCTCCTGGA
>NW_025194291.1:2476-4072 GCF_004010195.1 Chiloscyllium plagiosum | reverse complement strand
GGAAGGGGACATGCACATACGCCTCACTGTTCCTTGTCCCCAATAAAGATGGCGGCCATACCCCAGGGCCTATTACCACCTAAAGGCCGCAGCCATTTTCCCATCTGCTGCAAACGCGAGAGTAAGAGTTTCTAATTCAGATTTACAAACCGCACAGAGTGCAATTAAAACTTCCCAGTCTAAAGTGACTCATTATCTCCCTGTCTGATGCCACTCTCCCCTTTCCTGTTTGCGTCTCGCACATTCACCAACGGCCGAGTCTCGTGGCACTGCATCGGCTGAGTTACTGGTGACGTGTCATCCCACTGGCCACGCCCCTCATTCACTCCCATTGTTTGGATGACCAGCTGGTTCCACTTTGTCCACCAGCCCCACCATTTTTTTCCTATTGGTCCGAAGCTGCCATCAATCAGCTGGACACCATTGTGAGGTCAGTGCTGTGATCCTCCCCCTGTCTGAATCAAACCCAGAAGGGGTATGGATGGTGTCAATCAGGAACAACAAGCAGAAGGTGCTGGGAAAGCTCAGCAGGTCTGGCAGCATCTGGGAACAGAAATCTGTCCAGTGGCCCTTCCTCTGAACCGATGGGAGCAGGGAAAATTAGAATCTTGACAGCATGGAAACAAGCTAATCGGCCCAAAACGTCCACAGCGTCCCACCCAGACCCATTCCCCTACCCTACTACTGTATATTTCTCCTGACTAATGCACCTAACCTACACATCCCTGAATATTATGGGAAATTTAGCTTGGCCAATTCAACTAACCTACAGATCTTTGTACTGCAGGAGATAGGAGTTAAAGTGTAAATAACAGGGAAGGACAGAACCCAAAGAGAGACTGGAACATTTTGAAAGAAAAAGGAGTGGATTACGATCTGGCTGGGAGGGTGCATAGCTGTTAATAGAGGGGACAGGAACCTGTGTCTGGCAGCATCTCAGTGGAGGTGGTAGAAATGGCGGCTGATGATCTACGTTCTGCTACAAAAACAGACCCCGAGCGTCCAGCTGCCTGCCACTTTAACACACGAGCCTGTTCCCTGGCCAACATCTCTATCTCATTCTTACTGTTGTGTTCCAGTCAAGCCAGAACATACCAAATGGCCCCGGATTTCAAGTACTGCAATTTCCCCTCCCATGTGGTCAATACCATCCAATGTATCTCCTCAACGTCCTGCACCTCTGCCTTTGAAACCCACACCTCCAACCCTGCACCTCTGCCTTTGAAACCCACACTTCCAACTGCAACAAGGATAGAACCTCCCCACCAAGTCCTTACCTTCCACCCAGATACAACACATCATCCTCTGCCATTTCCACCACCTACAATCAGACCGCACCACCAGATTCTTAAGGGGTTTGACAGAATAAATACTGATGTGTCTGAGGGTAAATACTGAGAGGGGAGTCTGAAACCACATTCTGAGCCAGTCACAGAATCAAGGGTTCTGCTCTGGGTTCGTCAAGTTTAAAGCAACATAGACACGGGTAAGGGGTTTCAGTAGCAATGGAGCCGGGATGAGGAGGAGATAAGCAACGGTTTAGAGATTGGAATTCCTGGTGTTTGGGATTGTGTAGATGTCTAATCAGAAGGTCAG
>NW_025194291.1:0-1454 GCF_004010195.1 Chiloscyllium plagiosum | reverse complement strand
GCCTAAGCCCTTCATCAGCCTGACCTGCTGTGCTTTTCCAGCACCAGACTCTTGACTCTGATCTCCAGCATCTGCAGTCTTCACTTTCTCCTGAAATCTCTGGATATGTCCTGTTCCACGGCAGGACAGACCAGGCAGAGGTGGTGGCACAGTGGTGTACAGACAGGGAGGATTTGCCCTGGGTGTATACAGCATTGGCTCCGGAGACCAAGAAGTCTCATGGTTCCTGCTGATTACCACGTCCCGTCCTCCCACGGCTGATGGATCACTTATCCTTCATGTTGAACAACATTTGGAGGAAGCACTCAGGCAATAAAATGGTGTCAAACTTACTCTGGGTACAGGATTTCAATGTCCACAATCGAGACTAGCTCTGCAACAGAATTACTGACTGAGCTGGCCAGGTCCTAAAGGACATAGCTGCTCAACTGAGTCTGCAGCGGGTGGTGAGGGAACCAACAAGAGTGTAAAACATACTTGATCTCATTGTTATGAATTGACCAGCTGCAGATATATCTGTGCATGACAGTATCAGTACGAGCGACCATCACACATTCCTTTTGGAGACAAAGTCTTGCCAGAAAGTTGAGAAAAACCTCCATCGTGTTGAGTGACACTATCACCATTCTAAATGGGGCAGACTTTGAAGAGATGTAGGATCTCAAACTGGGTATCTCTGAGGCACTGTGGGACATCAACAGCAGCAGGGCTTTACTACAGCACAATCAGTAATCTCATGGGTTTGTAAGTCCTGCTCTCACCCACCACAATGGACAGTAAAGGAGGGCATGCTGTGAGCAGCACCAGGCAGACTTAAAACTGAAGTGCCAACCTAGTGAAGCTAGCAAACGGAACTACCTGCATATCAAACAGCATCAGCAGCAAGCAACAGAGCGAAGTGATCCAACATCCAATGAAACAGATCGGAGCTCTGCAGATCTGCCACACCCAGTTGTGAACGGTGATGGACAATTAAACAACTCACTGGAGGAAGGATCACAGAAATCCCCACCTTTACTGATGGAGGGGCCTCACACACTCATGCACCAGATAAGATGACAGCATTTGCAGCAATCTTCAGCCAGAAGTTCAAAGTGGGATTATCCATCTCATCCTTCTACAGTGGTTTCTAACATCACAGATGTGAGTTTTAAGCCAGTTCAGTTGAGTTTGAAAAACATCAAGAAATGGTTAAGTAGTGCAAAGGCTACCGTCCCTGCCAATATTCTGGCAATAATACTGATGGCTTGTGCTCCAGAACTTGCCACCCACCAAGCATCTACCGATAATGTGAAACATTGCCCAGGGATGTTCAACACAAACACAAAGGGCAATCCAACCCAGCCAATTTCCCTCTATCAGTCCATACTCGATTAGCAGTAAAGTGATGGAAAATGTCATCAACAGAGCTACCAAGCAGCCGCTGCTCAGCAACAGTCAGCTAAGTGACACTC
>NW_025194290.1:0-4072 GCF_004010195.1 Chiloscyllium plagiosum | reverse complement strand
ATAATGGTAGTGCATTGTGATAGGTTAGTTAAAACACTGGGAGATGAGCTAATGCTGGAGATGATGGTGGGGTAATGTGATAAGTTAAGTGTGATGGAAGGAACCAGTGTGGCAGATGATGATTAGTTTAGAAAGACAAAGCAAGCCACCTTATCTTCCGAGGCGGAAGATAAGGTGTTCTTCCTTCAGGTGTTGGGTGGTGAGAGAGTGGCGATGGAGGAGGCCCAGGACCTGCATGTCCTTGGCAGAATGGGAGGGGGAGTTGAAATGTTGGGCCACGGAGCAATGGGGTTGATTGGTGTGGGTGTCCTGGAGATGTTCCCTAAAGCGCTCTGCGAGAAGGTGTCCAGTCTCCCCAATGTAGAGGAGACCGCATCGGGTGCAATGGATACAATAAATGACATTGGTGGATGTGCAGGTGAAACTTTGATGGATGTGGAAGGCTCCTTTGGGGCCTTGGATGGAGGTGAGGGGAAGGTGTGGGTGTAGGTTTTGCAATTCCTATGGTGACAGTTTGGATATTGTCAAGATTGTGTTGCATTTGAACATGGACTGCTTCTGTATCTGAGGAGTCACGAATGGTGTAGAATGTTGTATAAATCATTGAACATTTCTACTCTGACCTTAACAATGGAAAGAAGGTCATTGATGAAACAGCTGAAGATGTTTGGGCCTAGGACACTACCCTGAGGAAGTCCTACAGAGATGAACTGGAGCTGCAGTAACTGATCTCTAACAATCACCAACATCTTCCTATCGGCTAGGTTTCACTCCAACCAGTGATGAGTTTGCCTCTACCCTGTTGATTCTAGTTTTGCTCAGGCTCCTTGATGTCACATTCAGTCGAATGCAGCCTTGATGTTAAGAGCTTTTTGTGCACAGGACATAACTGGGCAACTTTCCACATTGTCGAGTAGATGATAGTGTTGTAACTGTATTGGAAGAGCTTGAAACATCCTGTACAGGACAGAATTTTCAGATCTGAAGAAGAATCATATTGGACTCAAAATGTTAACTCTGTTTCTCTCTCCATATTTACTGTGAAATCTGCTGATTTCTCCAGTATTTGTATCTTTTTATTTCAAATTTCAAGGAGCCACAGTACTTTACCTTAATTTCACTGTTTCCACCCCTTTTTTTTTCTCTTCCCTCCCACGTTCTAATACTATATGCAAATATGCACTGCCCCAGAACCATGGAACCATATGAACATATGAATCGGGAGCAGGAATAGACCTTTTGGCTCCCCAAGCCTGGTCTACAATTTAACGGTATCATGGATGATCTGATTGTGTCCTCTACATTCATGTCTACCTAACAACATTTGAATCCCTTGTCCATTAAAAATTTATCTATCGCAGTACTAAAATATTCAATCACTTGTTATGGACTAGGCCAGACCACTCAAAACATTCTTAAGCAGGCAGCCCAGACCAAAACTTTGCAATTTGTTTCAGTAAATTTACAGTGAAAATTACCCTGAGGAAGCTAGCTCAGTTGACTACCAGATTTTAAAACAGACAGAAATTTATTCACAAAATTACACAATGAAACACACAGAACAGAATAAGGAACCCCTACAGAACTTAGTCTATCCAAACTAGACTTAATTATGCAGATCCAAATATATAGAACAGTCCCAATAAGCAAACCCCCCTTAAAAAACAGTAAAAATGGAACAAATGCTTACAGGTTGAAGTTAGAAGGGCAGAAGGAAAGAGAGAGCCTGTTTCTACACAGCTGAACTCCTAACTAGTTCTGGACTGAACTGCTCAGCTAGAGAGCTGACCACTCCCCTTTCATTATATAGGTCACTTCTAAAACATGACCACTTTGTCCTGAAGTTTCATCTGTTTACATATAAACAAAAGATCTCTCAACATCCTTTTTCATCTCTGTACCAAACTAGTTACCTCAGTTTATGACCCCTCTGAAAAAAACCAAGGACACAGTATCCTTGAGAAAAGGAACAGTTTTTAGAAAAAAGGGACCAGCTTTGTGACACCTCGCCCCTTAAAAAAATGAACCATCAATACCAAGGGATGGCTTCGTTTATAAAACCCTTCAAAAATCCGGGTAGTAGTCTAAACACACATATACACTATACGAACATTAAACATGCAAACATGCACAACCACATGAGAATTCAGGCTGTGGCACACCCGCCACTGAACACCTCCGTATCTCATTTGAGTCTCGATAATGCATCGACAATTACATTTTTGCGATCTGCCACTTGCACTATCGTCAAATTGAATGGCTGCAACAACAATCTGCATCTGAACAGTCTGGCATTTTTGTCCTTAAGTTTTTCCACAAATGTCAATGGGTTATGATCATTGCTGGTAATATAAACACTGAAATGTTGTAATGCCAACACCTAGCTTAAAGTCTTTTTCTCCACCATTGAATATTTCTGTTGATAAATGGTCAACTTCCTGGAAAAATGCCTGATGAGTCTTTCTATTCCCTCATCATCCTCCTGCAGGAGCACCACACCGACACCCACATCACTGGTACTGATAGCCACCTTGAAAGACTTTATGTAATCCAGTGCGGCTAATACTGACACAGTGGTTAACACAATTTTTAGGTTATCAAATGATTTTTGATAGTCCGTTGTCCACTGAAACTTCTTGCCCTATTTTACAATTCGGTGCATGGAGCAGCCACACTGCTAAAGTTCGGCACAAATGTTTGGTAAAATCCACTCAATCCCAGGAACTGTAGTACTGCTTTTTCCATTGACAGTATGGGGAATTCCCCAATTACTTCTATTTTTGCATTCCGTGGGGTCATTTGACCATGTGCAATAACATGGCCCAGAAAGATGACTTGGGCTTAGGCAAATTCACTTTTAGGTAGTTTTACCGCCAAGCCTGCCTTCCAAAGTCAATCGAACAAGTCTGATAAATGTTGTAAATGTTCCGTCAATGAGTGACTAAAAATCACCAGGTCATCAATATAAACAACATAATTGGGTAACCCAGCAATGATCTTATTATCAGTCTCTGAAATGTGGCTGGAGCCATCAGTTCAAAAATGGCATGACCTTGAACTGATGTAGTCCATTTGGCGTTACAAAAGCCAAAATTGCCTTTGGTCTCTGACAGAGATACTTGCCATTCGCCAATGAGCAAGTCCAACTTAGAAATGTAAGTTGCTTGTCCCACTTTTTCGACACAGTCCTCCAACCGTGGAATTGGATATGCATCAGATTTTGTAATGGCGTTGACTTTGCTATAGTTCATACATAACCATTGGCTACCATCTGGCTTTGGCACCATGACTATGGGTGAGCTCCAGTCACTGCAATTCACTTCGATTACGCCATCTTGGAGCATGCACTCCATCTCCTTCTGAACCTGTGCCAACTTTAGAGGGTTATGCCGATAAGGATGTTGCTTAATCGGAACAGCATCTTCTGTACCTACACCATGCACAATTAGGTTTGTACTTCCCAGTTTATTTCCGCATATCTTCCCATGTGATAGTAATAACTCTTACAGGACATTTCGATTTTCTTGCGGAAGGTAACTCTATAATTTATCCCAATTTTTGACAACTTCCTCATTTTCCAATGTGCTTTGAGGAATGTCCAATTCAGAATCCTCTGAACTTGGTTCTTACTTCTGTGCTGTAATATTAACACCTTCTCCTCTTGCTTACCTTCCCTATCTAAATACCTTTTGAGCAGATTCACATGACACACTCTGTGAGATTCTTTCCTGTCTAGAGTCCTTATCCTCACTCAATTTCCTCTCAATTTGATAAAGTCCATTAAACCTTACTTTTAAAGGCTCACCTGTTACTGGAGGTAACACCAATACCTTATCCCCAATTGCAAAATTGCAAATTTGTGATTTCTTATCTGCTTCCTGTATCATTGTATGCTGTGATACATTTAAATGCTGTCTAGCCAACTCTTCTGCTCTATTTAATCGTTCTCTAAAATTTAACATATCATCCAAACAGGTGGTGTCTGAATTCTGACTTATTAATTTCTCCTTAATCAATTTTAACAGTCCTTTTTCTTCATGCCCAAAAATTAATTCAAGTGGACTGAATTTGG
>NW_025194289.1:1537-4070 GCF_004010195.1 Chiloscyllium plagiosum | reverse complement strand
AGTGGCGGTACCCCAACATGGAACGCAGGAACTTCAGGTGCTGTTGCTGCGAAAGACCAAGGATTTCCAGGGCCCCTGATGGGAGGAGGCTTATCTTTGTCATGCACATCTTAAAAAAAAAGGGTGGAATTGGGAGAGACGATTTCGGTACAAACAATTGAGATGTGCATGACCCCAGAGTCTAAGGGGAATAGAGCCATAGGGGTAGGGTAAAACATGCTTCTCTGTAATAAAAGACGAGACATCTGCAGATACGGATTGATAAGACCACTCACATTGACAGAGTAGGAAAACAAGTCCTTGATTAATAGGACCACTAACTCTGACAGAGAAGAATAAGTCCTTGACTGATAAGACTACAGGGAAGAAAAACAACTCGGGAGACATCTGCTGCAGACATTATGATAAGGATGCAGAATGGAAAAATACTGACTGTTTAGAATGTGAACCTCGTGACTCTTTAGAGCCACAGAGGGGAGGGACTTGTCCTGTATTTAATCAGAAAACATTGTTAGCCTCGGCGCGCTTTTCTCAGAAGGGTGCCCAACTCTGCAGACTTGCTAATAAAACTTTGTTTTCCTGAATTTGTCTAGAGCGATTATTAAGAAGCGATTTTCGTTTCTAACAGTGTGCAATTCTGGTCTCCCTCTTATCAGAAAGAGGCACTGAAACATGGAAGGTTTGAGAATTGATTTTTTAAGGAAGTTGCCAGGGTTGGAGGATTTGAGTTTCAGGGAGAGGCATAATAGGCTGGGGCCATTTTCCCTGGAGTGTCATAGGCTGATGTGTGATGTTGAAGAGGTTTATAAAATCGTGAGGGGCATGGATAGCGTAAACAGACAAGGTGTTTACCCAGGGGTGGTGGAGCCCAGAACTAGAGGATATAGGTTTAGGGTGAGAGGGGAAAATTCAAAAGGAGCCTAAAGGGCAACCAAAATTGTAACATTTAAAAGGCAATTGAATAGGAATGGTTCAGAGGGATGTCGGTCAAGTGCTGGCAAATGGGAATAGTTTAGGTTAGAATATCTGGATTGCATAGATGGGTTGGACTGAAGAGTCTGTTTTTGTGCTAGACATCTCTGACTGTGGGATCATAAAAGTGAACACTGCTCTGATTCACCTCTGGGCTCCTTGATGTCCACTTGTTCATTATCTAGCTTCCTCAGTCTCACATGAGTGTATGTTTGCCATGTTTAGTATTTTACTACTACGTTCACAGACGTTTTTGTAAATGGATTGTCCACTGCTGTCTGACTCCTGACCGTATGCTGCTCCATTATCAGGTTATTTTTTCCACACTATCTTTGACAGTCAAGAATTCTTTTTTCCAATAGTGAGTGGATTTTTCTTCCATTTCTGACAGTCAAATTCTGCACCATTTTCATTCCCTATAATTCATATTGCATTCCCTGAAACATCGTGTATTTCTCCTCCCACAGATACCAGTGATCATTGCCAAAGCCCTGTTGCCTGTGGAGAGGATGATGTTTGACTTTCTTGTACAGCTGCAGTTTGAATGGTGAAGGCGCTCCCACAACGTGGTTGGGTAAGAGTCATTACAGATTATTCACTCAGCGATAGTGAAAAGTAGAAGATATCTGTACAAATCAACATGTTTTTAATTTCACAAAAATATTGAGAACTTTTGACATAAGGCCACAGCTGGAGAATATTATGTCCAGTCACCAAAACCATTGCCAAATTAGCAATTTTTCAGGAATGCCTTAAAGGAAGAAAGTAGATCTTAGAGGGTGGGAATTCCAGACCGTGTTGCCTTGGAATCTATAGAAACAGTCACACAGCTGAACTCAAAAATAAACACATCATTGGGAGTCTAAATTAAAATGAGTTATTGAGATATGAAAGGGTGTCTGGCGCATTGAGATAGGAATGATTACAGCCAGGAATTAAGTCAAGAGTGTGAAAGTAAATTATTATTGCTTATAAATGGGAGCCTTTTGATGGATCAGCAAGTTCTGGTACACGTGAGCACTTGGGCCATAGAGTTTTCAATATTCTGGAGATTATAGGGAGGGTGATTGTGGGATGCTGGCCAGGAGTGGGTTTAGATAATGAAATCTAGAGTTAACAAAATGAATGAATGAGAGTTTCAGTAAATGAGCTGAGACTGTGGTGAGTTCAGGTGATATCACTGAAGTCGAAATAGTGGTCTTGGAGTGGGACTGGGCTATCATCCTCACCTCACCTCTGGAATTCAGCTGTTTTGTAAGTTTGTGAATCAAGTCTGCAACAAGATCAGTAACTGAGTGGCCCTGGCAGATCCCAAACTGGGTATCACAGAAGGTTATTGCTGAGCAGCTGCGTGACAACACTGTTGATGACACCTTCCATCACTTCCCTGCTGAGCGAATATCGACTGATGGAGGGAAATTGGCTGGGTTGGCTCTGTCCTGTGTTTTTGTGTTGAACATCCCTGGGAAATGTTCCACAATGTCAGTAGGTGCTAGTGATGGACTTGTTTTGGTGGGCAGCAATTTCTGGAGCACAGCCATCAGTATTATTGCCACAATGT
>NW_025194289.1:0-1436 GCF_004010195.1 Chiloscyllium plagiosum | reverse complement strand
CTGTTTGGCATGCAGGTTGGGTAGCTTCACCAGGTTGGCACCACATTTTTAGGTATGCCTGGTATTGCTCTTGGCATGCCCTGCGGAACTCTCCATTGAACTAGAGTTGATCCCCTGGCTTGATGTTAATGGTTGAGTGGGGGATATACCAGGCCATTAGATTACAAAATTGGGCTGGGGTACAGTTCTGGTACTGCTGTTGGCCCACAGTGAGACAGAGGTTTCAGGGTCAAGAGGGCTGATTGTGTTGTTGTATTTTCCAGTGCATTGGTAGATGTAATGTGGTCCATCCAGTTTCATTCCTTTGTTGAGACTGTGCAGTGATTAATACAATGAGTGATTTGATGGGCCACTGTCAGGAATGCAACTTTTTAAAAAAAGTATTTGTGACTTACACATGAAAGAAATGAAAATATCATGGTATTCGAACAGATGAAAGACTCAACAGACAATCAAGGTATTTTTCCATGGATAATTTCAGTTACATCACACTATAAATGTTTGCTATAAATTCTGTGCCTTAGAATTGTGCCCTCCACAATCACCTGATGAAGGAGCGGCGCTCCGATAGCTAGTGTGCTTCCAATTAAACCTGTCGAACTATAACCTGCTGTTGTGTGATTCTTAGAATATTACAGCACTACTAACAGGGCTGCATGTAAACAGGCTCAGTCCAGTTAATCAATACATTCGGAAGGATTTCCTCTAAGTTTGATTACGCAATATTGGTCAAAACCGTCAACTTCAATCTGCAATGTTGCTCTTAACAAAACTTCAGGCTGACACAAAGCTCCCCACCCCACTGCAATGTGGTAACCAGGCCCGGCCCAGGAACTGGAACTGCGACTCAAAACTGTGATCTCAAAGGAAGAGAGCAAACGCAATTCTGACAGATTAGTCCTCAAAGATGTGTAGCAAGTTTGAGACAAGGCAGGGGTATGATATCTTGCACTTAACTTAATTGCAAAACACGACTGTAAATAAGAAATGCAAAGTATAAAGAACCGGTTTGTTTTCTGTGGTTGGGGAGATTTATCCTCGTTGATCACAGTTGTTGCCTCTCGCTCCACAAGTCAAATCATCAGATCGATATCAAACCAAAAACTGCAGGTGCTGGAGATCTGAACCCAGAAACAAAGTGCTGGAGAAACGCAGCAGTTCTGAGGGCATCGGTGAAGAGAACAAAATGTTACATTTCAAGTTCACTGACTCTTCATCTGAACGGACAAAAGGTCACTGGATTTGGAACTTACAATATTGAATTCCCCTCAGAGATGCTGCTGGGCCTGCGGTTCTCCAGCACTGTGCTTTCTATAGTGAACTTTATTTACAAAACAGATCGGAAAAATACTAATCTCCAAACGTGAAAGGTTCATTGCAAACATGAGCATAGTTTCCACATTTGAGTTACACAAGCACATCTCAGTTTAAAAACA
>NW_025194288.1:0-4070 GCF_004010195.1 Chiloscyllium plagiosum | reverse complement strand
TTGGAGGATTTGAGCTACAAGAAGAGGCTGAACAGGCTGGAGCTGTTTTCACTGGAGCGTTGGAGGCTGAGGGGTGACTTTATAGAGGTTTACAAAATTATGAGGGGCATAGATAGGATAAATAGACTCCCTGGGGTCGGGGAGTCCAGAACTAGAGGGCATAGGTTTAGGGTGAGAGGGGAAATACTTAAAAGAGATCTAAAGGGTAACTTTTTCACACAGAGGGTACTACATGTATGGAATGAGCTGCCAGAGGATGTGGTACAATTGCAACATTTAAAAGGCATCTTGATGCGTATATGAATAGGAAGTGTTTGGAGGGATATGGGCTGGGTGCTGGCAGGAGGGACTAGATTGGGTTGGGATATCTGGTCGGCATGGACAGGTTGGACTGAAGGGTCTGTTTCCATGCTGTACATCTCTATGACTCTATGACTATGTATTTATGGGAGCAAAATCTGTTCCTATTTCTCACCAGTGTTAAGCTGCAGGTACTGAACATTGTGGTTGCCCATCAAGAAGTTATACTTGATCATTGATTTGTCTGAATTCTTCATTAACAAGAAAGGTTTAATTCACTCACTCAGCAGCTTGTGGCTCTTGGAACCAGCAGATGTTGAGCTTCAATTCAATGTGAACTGGGGGAGTTAAGACCATCCAACTCCCCAACAAGCCTTCCCCAAACTAACCAGGAAGCTCAAAGTGAGGTTTATTCAATGTGTGTTAAGAATTGGATGGTTGATAATGTCTGTAATTCTGCAGTTTTGGAACAAAATAAAATGTACCACACCCCGTAGATATCGCACCTTTCACTTAATGCCTGGCCCAGGCTGCTTGGGGGGGGAGGGGGAGTAAAAATCTACCTTTTCCTTCAAACAAACCCCCATGCACACACCCTCTCACAATCAGACACATACTTGACCAAACCTACACACACATATACACACATTCTTTCACATACACTCACACCCACATGCACACACCCTCTCACACTCAGACACACACTTGACCAAACCTACACACACATATACATACATTCTTTCACATACACTCACACCCACATGCACACATTCACATACACACACCCACTCTCTCTCCTGCACATGCGCACATATACATTTATGGAGTGGATCTGCAGTTGCAGAATTACATTTTTTTTTGCTCAAAAACTGCATAAATCCATGTCAGAATCTAAAAGTCCCATTTTAGAAATAAAACTGACTCAACACTGGGACAGACTTAAAGTTCACAACTTTAATACATTGCCTGAGCTGGGATAACGTCTATTGTTAGATAAACTGAAGCTACCTTGAGAATGTACCTTCAAAGTTTTCGAATTTGCATATTAAAGAGCTGAAACCAATATGTCCCATCCTAAAAGATGCACTTAATCTAAGTTTGTTTAATATGTCATTACAACTCCGTAACCCTTTTGCTATAAATTCTGTGTCTTCTGGTCCTGCTCCACAACCACCATTTGAAGGAGCAGCGCTCCGAAAGCTAGTGCTTCCAAATAAACCTGTTGGACTCTAACCTGGTGTTATGTGATTTTTAAGGTTGATGTTGAATTAAGATAAGTGTTCAGCACAACATCATGGGCCGAAGGGCCTATACTGTGCTGTACTGTTCTATGTTCTATGTTTTATGTGCTATAGGTAGACCCACAATACTCTTGGGAGGGAATTCCAGGATTTTGACCCAGTGACAGGGAAGGTACGGCGATCTATTTCCTGATGAAGGAGCAGCGCTCTGAAAACTAGTGCTTCCAAATAAACTATAACTTGGGACTATAACTTGGTGTTGTGTGATTTTTAACTTTGTCCATCCCCACCCCACACTGGTTCCTCCTCATTCTGGATACATTTCCAAGTCAGGATGATGAGTAGCCTGGAGGGGAACTTGCAGATGGTAGTGTTACCATCGATCTATTACCCTTGCCCTTTGAGATGGACGTGGTCATGGGTGCCAGTATATCAGTAATAACGGATGTAACACTAGAAATACGGTCCATGGTATCTGTGTAACTGGGCATGATCAGTTACAATGTCTGTGGTGACAGTAACACATGGTACCAACAATACCAGTCATGCAGCCAGCAATGCTAATTGTGATGCCAGTGATGCTGGCCATGTTGTTTGACCAGACGTACTGGCTGTAGTTGTGATTGTTTAACCTCTCTTTTTATAGATTTGAGCTTCATTCACTCTCAGGATCAGTGTCAGTGAACATTGTATAACACAGGCCAGACAGCCCCTGCCCCTGATTGGGAATACTGCTTACCAACACAATCACTCATCACCCTTTCATCTGGCACCCTGCTCCCACTGGGAGTCCGTTACTGGGAGCCTATTCCCTTTTACCATCTTCCTGGTTGCTTTCAATAGCAGTCCGGAGATGATGAAGAATCTGCTCATCCCTGCCTTCCAGGGACAGCTATCAACCTGAGCTCCCAGTCTCTCAGGGAATGTTACACTGGTGAGAGGCCCAGACTGGTGAGAGACCAGTTGCCTCATGAAACACTGCGAACCCCCTCACGTAAAATCCCAGGAAAGTTCCTGTCCTCATCCTGAGCTGCAGAACTGAGAGACAGAATGGAAAGCTGAATTCTGTACTCATCGGGAGGGACTCAGGGAAACAGCTTCTGTTTACAAACTGGAAAAACCAGTAATACAACAATCTTTGGAGACTGCACCCTCTTTGTTGAGAAATTTGATCCATTGTTTGATGTGAAGCTGCAGAAGCAGAAAAATGGAACAAGTGCTAAGTGATCACCCGGTCCCAGTGATGGGGAAGCTCCAGCACAGCCAGGCTGAGGTTCAGGCTCTGAGCCAGTAAGGCTGGGGCTGAGAAGAGGCCTCTCCCACCAGCTCAAGAAGCATCAGGACAGCACTAGGACCCTGGGATCCCCCTCTCACAGTAAACATATGGCTCAGTCCTTCTAACAGGGAGAGGTGACGGTACATCGGGATTGTCCCTGGAGCAGGAATCCAGCAACCCAAGTGGAGCCTCCTCCTCCTACATTAAGTTGTTGAATGATCATGACTGGATGTGGTAGGACAGCAGATCTGATCTGTTGGTTGTGGAATCACTGAGTTCTGTCTCTGCTGCTCCTGTTGTTTCTGCACACCTCGGCCTGTTCTGTAGCTTCACCGAGGAACACCATCATCTGCAAGTTCCCTCAAAGCCACTCACCATCCTGACCATCCATTCCTTCACTGTCACTGGTTCCAAATCTTGGAATTCCCTCCCTGCCTAATGACATTGTGGGTCTGCCTCCAGCACATGGAATGCTCCATGAGGATCACTGGGGAGATGAGTTCTCCCATGACTGCAGGGAAGCAGCTGAATCTCCATGCTGGATTCTCTGTACCAGACTCTCACCATCAACTCCCATACTGGATCCTCTGGAACTAAACGTCCCACACAACTCTCTGTCATTAATCCACTCCATGAAGACCCCACACCACATTCTTCATTTTTCTCTCTCTGCACACCCCTCCCTCCCCCAGGGTCTGAGTGTCTCCCCTGTGACTGTGTCCTGAATTAGACTCAGTACCAGGAAGAACACCAGGGTCCATGGGATTCCCAGCCAGCCGAGGGTTTGCAGTGACTGATACTGACCTGTGACCCATGAATGGCCTTACCTCTGCCAGGTCGCATTGAACTGACCCTCAACAACTGCTGATACGAGGACCCACAAGCTGCTGAGTGAAAATCTCGTGAAATTATTAGCAATGAATTTAATCAACAACGAACAATTATTTATTGATGACTAACCACAATTATCAGCATTTATAGTCAGTTTAATGATATAAATAGGAAAAGACTTTTCCTATTTGCATATTTACTGTCTAAAAATTGTAAAAAAAATTTCCACATTGGATCCAATTTACATGACACAAAGTACAAAGTCAGTCACATCCTTTCAGTGCAGTCTGTGGCTCTCTGAGCTGCCTCACTACATTTATAATTGTCGGTTATATTTTACAATATACACAGTACACATCCTCCATATTATTGGAGACTAATCGGGTGATGCAAATTGCATACCTAACATCGAAACATCACCT
>NW_025194287.1:0-4070 GCF_004010195.1 Chiloscyllium plagiosum | reverse complement strand
ATGGGGTCAGGGTGAGAGTGACACAGGAAGTGTGATGGGATCAGGGTGATAGTGATGCAGTAAGTGTGAGGGTGTCAGTGGGATAGTGACACAGTAATTGTGATTGGGACAGGGTGATAGTGACAAAGTAAGTGTGAGTGGCTCTGGGTGATTTTGACACAGTGAGTGTGATGGGGTCAGGGTGATAGTGACGCAGGAAGTGTGATGGGCTCAGGGTGATAGTGACGCAGTAAGTGTGATGGGGGTCAGGGTGGTAATGTCACATTAAGTGTGAGGGGATCATGGTGATAGTGATGCAGTAAGTGTGATGGGATCAGGCTTATCGTGACACAGTAAGTGTGAGGGGGCAGTGTGCTATTGACGGAGTAAGTGTGATGGGATCAGGGTGATAGTTACGCAGTTAGTGTGATGGGGTCAGAGTGATAGTGACGCAGTAAATGTAATGGGATCAGGGTGATAGTGCTGTAGTAAGTGTGATGGGGTCAGGGTGATAGTGACACAGTAAGTGTGAGAGGGTCATGGCAGTAGTGACGCAGTAAGTGTGAGGGTGTCAGGGGGATTATGCCGCAGTAAGTATGAGGGGCTCAGGGAAATAGTGACGCAGTTAATGTGAGGGGATCAGGGTGATAGTGATGCAGCAAGTCTAAGGGCGTCAGGGAGATAGTGACAGAGTAAGTGTGAGGGGATTAGGGTAATAGTGACGCAGTAAGTGTGAGGGGTCAGGGTGATAGTGATGCAGTAAGTGTGACGGGGTCAGACTGATAGTGATGCAGTAAGTGTGATAGGATCAGGCTTATCGTGACGCATTAAGTGTGACGTGGTCAGGCTGATAGTGATGCAGAAAGTGTGATGGGATCAGGGTGATAGTGACGCAGTAAGTGTGATGGGATCAGGGTCATAGTGACGCAGTAAGTGTGACGGGGTCAGGATGATAGTGATGCAGTAAGTGTGAGGGGGTCAGTGGGATAGTGACACAGTAAGTGTGATTGGGACAGGGTGATAGTGATGCCGAAAGTGTGATGGAGTCAGGGTGATAGTGACGCAGTAAGTGTGAGTGGCTCTGGGTGATTTTGACACAGTGAGTGTGATGGGGTCAGGGTGATAGTGACACAGGAAGTGTGATGGGGTCAGGGTGACAGTGATGCAGTAAGTGTGATGGGGGTCAGGGTGGTAATGTCACATTAAGTGTGAGGGTGTCAGGGAGATCATGACGCAGTAAGTGTGAGGGGTCAGGGTGATAGTGACACAGTAAGTGAGATGGGATAAGAGTAATAGTGATGCAGTAAGTGTGATGGGGTCAGGGTAAAAGTGACACAGTAAGTGTGATGGGGTCAGGGTGATAGTGACGCAGTAAGTGTGAGGGTGTCAGGGAGATCGTGATGCAGTAAGTGTGAGGTGGTCAGTGTGATAGTGACACAGTAAGTGTGAGGGGGTCTTGGGGATAGCGACGCAGTAACTGTGAGGGTGTCAGGGAGATCGAGATGCAGTAAATATGAGGGGGTCAGGGATATAGTGACTCAGTAAATGTGAGGGAATCAGGGTAATAGTGATGCAGTAAGTGTGAGGGATCAGGGTGATAGTGATGCAGTAAGTGTGATGGGGTCAGGGTGATAGTGACGCAGTAAGTGTGATGGGCTCAGGGTGATAGTGATGCAGTAAGTGTGAGGGGCCAGGATGATAGTGATGCAGTAAGTGTGATGGGGTCAGGATGTTAGTGATGCAGTAAGTGTGATGGGATCAGGGTGATAGTGACGCAGTAAGTGTGATAGTGATGCAGTAAGTGTGATGGGGTCAGGGTAATAGTGACACAGTAAGTGTGATGGGGTCAGAATGATAGTGATGCAGTAAGCGTGATGGGATCAGGGTGATAATGACGCAGTAAGTGTGATGGGGTCAGGGTGATAGTGTCGGACTAAGTGTGTCGGGATCAGTGTGATAGTGACACAGTAAGTGTGAAGGGGTCAGAGTGATAGAGATGCAGTAAGTGTGATGTGGTCAGAGTGATAGTGTTGCAGTAAGTGTGATTGGGTCAGGGTGATAGGACCGCAGTAAGTGTGATGGGGTCAGAGTGATAGTGATGCAGTAAGTGTGATGGGATCAGGGTGATAGTGCCGCAGTAAATGTGATATGGTCAGGGTGATATTGACGCAGTAAGTGTGATGGGATCAGGGTGATAGTGGATGCAGTAAGTGTGAGGGGGTCAGTGTGATCGTGACACAGTAAGTGTGAGGGGACATGGTGATAATGACACAGTAAGTGTGATGGGGTCAGGGTGATTTTGACGCAGTGAGTGTGATGGGATTAGGTTGATAGTGATGCAGTAAGAGTGAGGGGGTCATGGAGATTGAAATGCAGTAAGTGTGAGGGGTCAGGGATATAGTTACGCAGTAAATGTGAGGGGCTCAGGGTGATAGTGACGCAGTAAGTGTGATGGGATCAGGGTGGTAGTGACACAGTAAGTGTGATGGGGCCAGGGTGATAGTGACTCAGTAAGTGTGAGAGGGTCATGGTGATAATGACGCAGTAAGTGTGATGTGATCAGTGTGATAGTGACACAGTCAGTGTGAGGGGGTCATGGTGATAGTGACGCAGTAAGTGTGAGGGTGTCAGGGAGATCGTGATGCAGTAAGTGTGAGCAGTAAGTGTGATGGGGTCAGGGTGATAGTGAGCCGGTAAGTGTGATGGGATCAGTGTGATAGTGACGCAGTAAGTATGATGGGGTCAGGGTGATAGTGACGCAGTAAATGTGAGGAGTTCAGGGTGATAGTGACGCAGTATGTGTAAGGGGATCAGGGTGATAGTGACTCAGTAAGTGTGATGGGATCAGTGTAATAGTGACGCAGTAAGTGTGATGGGATCAGGGTGATAGTGGATGCAGTAAGTGTGAGGGGGTCAGTGTGATCGTGCAGGGAGATCGTGATGCAGTAAGTGTGAGGGGGTCAGTGTGATAGTGACAAAGTAAGTCTGAGGGGGTCATAGTGATAATGGCGCAGTAAGTGTGAGGGGGCCAGTGTGATAGTGACACAGTAAGTGTGAGGGTGTCATGGGAATAGTGACGCAGTAAGTGTGAGTCTGTCAGGGAGATCGTGATGCAGTATGTGTGAGGGGGTCAGGGATATAGTGACCCAGTAAATGTGAGGGGATCAGGGTGATAGTGACGCAGTAAGTGTGATGGGATCAGGGAGATTATGCCGCAGTAAGTGCAAGGGGTCAGGGATATAGTGACGCAGTAAATGTGAGGGGATCAGGGTGATTGTGCCGCAGTAAGTGTGAGGTGGTCAGGGTGATAGTGACGCAGCAAGTGTGAAAGGGTCAGGGTGATAGTGACGCAGTAAGTGTGATGTGGTCAGAGTGATAGTGTTGCAGTATGTGTGAGCGGGTAAGGGTGATAGTGAAGCAGTAAGTGTGATTGGGTCAGGGTGATAGGGCCGCAGTAAGTGTGATGGGGTCAGGGTGAAATTGACGCAGTAAGAGTGATGGGATCAGGGTGATAGTGATGCAGTAAGTGTGATGGGGTCAGGGTGATAATGACGCAGTACGTGTGAGGGGATCAGGGTGATCGTGACTCACTAAGTGTGATGGGATCAGTGGGATAGTGACTCAGTAAGTGTGAGGGGTTCAGGGAGACAGTGACCCAGTAATTGTGATGGGGTCAGGATGTTAATGACGCAGTAAGTGTGCAGAGCTCAGGGAGATTATGCCACAGTAAGTGTAAGGGGTCAGGGATATAGTGACGCTGTAAATGTGAGCGAGTCATGGGAATAGTGATGCAGTAAGTGTGAGGGGATCAGGGTGATCGTGACTCACTAAGTGTGATGGGATCAGTGGGATAGTGACTCAGTAAGTGTGAGGGGTTCAGGGAGACAGTGACCCAGTAATTGTGATGGGGTCAGGATGTTAATGACGCAGTAAGTGTGCAGAGCTCAGGGAGATTATGCCACAGTAAGTGTAAGGGGTCAGGGATATAGTGACGCTGTAAATTTGAGGGGATCAGGATGATAGTGACGCAGTAAGTGTGAGGGGGTCAGGGTAATAGTGCCGCAGTAGGTGTGATGGGGTCAGGTTGATAG
>NW_025194286.1:1906-4069 GCF_004010195.1 Chiloscyllium plagiosum | reverse complement strand
GCTGTTTTGACTTCCACTAACAGGAGTATCCATTTTAAGAGCTGTAGTGGAGTCTGAAACCATCTGGTATACAGTCAGAGAGCGAGAGAGGGAGAGAGGGAGGACAGCAGCTCACATAACATCATCCAAACTCATACCACAACACACATACACACAAGCACACACGCACACACACTCAGATACATGCATCTTGTATCCAAGGTTTTGCTACAGCTCTACATGTCCCGGGTGAGGCCACACTTGGAATATTGTGTCCAATTCAGGCTTTGGAAAGGGTGCAAAGAAGGTTTACCAGGAAGGAGGAAGTGAGGTGACCTGATCAAGGTATACAAGGTAATGAGAGGCATGGAAAGAGTCAATAGCCAGAGACTTTACCCCAGGGCAAGATTGACTTGCACGAGGGGTCATAGTTTTAAGATATAAGGAGGAGGGTATCGAGTAGACGTTAGAGGAAGGTTCTTTACACAGAGAGTTGTGAATGTGTGGAATGCGTTGCCAATGATGGTGGCGGAAGTAGAGTCATTAGGAACATTTAAGCAACTGCTGGACATGCACATGAAGAGCAGTGAATTGAGGGGTGTGTAAGTTAGGTTATTTTATTTTACATTAGGATTAATCCTCGGCACAACACCATGGGCTGAAGGGCCTGTTCTGTGCTGTACTTTTCTTTGTCCTGTGTTCTACTACAGTTGAAACACGAGCAAAAGAAAGTGGAACTTGGAATAATTTAACTTTTGGAAAACTTAACCAACTTTGAGAGACCAATGGGTGTAGGCTCCAAGGTCCCTCTGTTCATCCACACAGCAAAGATTTGGGCGTAATTTACTTGCAGAAGACAAGATTGAGATGTTGCTTTATTGATGTTCAAAATTATGATCAATTTTGAGTGGCTAAAGATGGAAATTCCATTTCGTGTGTCAGTAATAAGTTTTAGAATTTCATGACTGTCGGCAAGAGAGCTAGGATTCAGATAACGACAAAAACCGAAAGAATTGCAGATGCTGTAAATTAGAAAAAAAAATCTGAAATTGCTGGAACAACACAGCAGATCACCAGAACCTGCGGAGAGAAAGCAGAGTTAATGTCCCAGGCCCAGTGACGCTCCTTCAGAAGAGGAGAAACATCTTTATTCAGGAATTCGAACTGTGCTACTTGGGAGAATGCTAGTGGCAGATTTGATGCGAGGTTTCAAAAGAGAGCTCATATATATTTGCAGGTGATGAGTTCAAAGGCTACCGAGATAGAACAGGAGACTGGGACGAGCTGGGTAGCTTTTTCAGGAGCCAGTGCAGACAGAATGGGTTAAATTGTTTCATCTATGATTCTACGTGTTCAGTCCTAGATTGCATTCAAAGGAATGATGGACCTTGTGCTGCAGAGTGCATGACAAAAGAGAGTTGAGTTCGATTCTGGAATGATAGAAAATTCCACCAATTGCCCAACAACTCACTGGCATGTCGAAAGCTGGAAGTTGAATCTTAAGTTGGGGAGTTTATTATCTGGGATCATGGTCAGAGGATATGGGTTCAATCATTCACGCTTGACTTTAGAAACAAAAGCCTCACATGAGTCAATGACTGGATTGTGAATTACTGTAAACCTGCAGAAGTGTGGACTATCGGATAAGAGAATGTTTAAGGCTGAGCCAGGCAACCATTTCCATCCTTAGGGAATCGGGGGATTTGGAGTGAACCCAAATACTTAGGAATGAGACTGATCACCATCATTAGTTGCATTGAAGTAGTTTGAGAAAATTCACGATCTTCTTACTCTCACGTTTTCAATGCATTCACTCTGAATCGAATCACTCTGAATATCTCTCCCTCGTAACCTTTTTATTTTAACTTTGATTAGAAGGTTTGCAAATTCCTGTCATTCCAGCGTGTTGGAAATGAAACTCCCTCTGCCCACAATCCATAAAGTACATGTCCGTTCACTCAGATTACAAATTTCTCTCCTGATCCTTCACTAAAGAACCCACTGCTCCCCTCTGCAGGACTCCCAACCGTTTGCCCACCCAGTGAACAGCTTTTCCATCCTCACTCTGATAATTCCAGTCTATGTTACGCCATCTATGAATTTCACTCTTTTGCTCTCACTTTGCACATCTCACATCGATTATATCATTCGTTAAATCTCATTGCCATTCCTGTACTTGGCATT
>NW_025194286.1:0-1821 GCF_004010195.1 Chiloscyllium plagiosum | reverse complement strand
AAGCACATGGACGGCAGTAAATTGGGCGGGAGTGGGACAAAGGGCCTGTACTTTGCTGGACCGTTCTACATTCTATGTTCTAAAACAGGAGGCTGTGAATTGTTGGAGTGATTCCTGTATGTGCAGGGGTGTGGGGGGGGGGGGGTGTCTGTGAGACAGAGCCTATGTGTGTTTGACTGTTTGATTCTCGAGTATGTGTGAAATTATTTGGATGTGGGTGTGTAATTCTTTGTGTCTGTGAATGACTTTATGTGAGTGCGCGCGAGTGCCTGAGTGAGTGAGTGCGTGTGAATCAGTGAATACGTGAGTAGTCGAGAGTGAGTGGTGCTGGAAAATCACAGCAGGTCCTGCAGAATCCGGGGAGCAGGAGAATCGATGTTCGGGCAGGAGCCCTTCATCAGGAATTAGTGAGTTGGTCAGTTCGTGAGTCAATGTGTGCAACTGTGAAAATTACTGAAAATTGTAAGAATGCATGTGTTTGTATTGTACGTGAGAGTGAGTTAGTGAGTGAGGGAGTATG
The DNA here is from genome assembly GCF_004010195.1 of Chiloscyllium plagiosum. NCBI lineage: Eukaryota > Metazoa > Chordata > Chondrichthyes > Orectolobiformes > Hemiscylliidae > Chiloscyllium > Chiloscyllium plagiosum. Next base: position 1,301 of record NW_025194286.1, on the reverse strand, counting down.
AGTGCCTGTGTGCGCGTTTGTGAGAGTGTATGAGAGAAAATCTGAGATTGTGTATGTGTGTGACATTACTCCACAGATCTCAGTGATAGTTCGACAAAAGTCCTGTTGAATGCTGCATTACAGAGTTCAGCTGCAGCTAATTCAAGATTCATGATACTTGAGAACCGAATGACTCACAAGCACTGAAATAAATGTGCCAGCTGCTGCCTTTCAAACAGGGCAACGAGGAACTCAGCTGTGCACTGGAAGCACGTTAAAAATATCTTTCACTCTGGGGGGGTGATGGGGGTGGGGGTCCTCCTGTGATGAAGTGGCTATTGTCCCTAAATGGGAGTCCTGCTTCAGAGAGTGAAATACCATTTCTGAACAGATTGATTCGAAAATATTTATAACTTCACTATTTTCCCAAAACACTCACCCCACCCCCGCCACGTTATCTTACCCTGACTTGAGTCCGTGTAAAGCAAGTGGCATTCTCTGAGAATGTTCTCATTGACGGAGAGACATAAATTCTCTGAAGAGTTTGAACTGGGCCGAAGCTTCAGCAATCCTGACATGATTTTTGTGCTGAAAATGTGGCAGATTCCCTCAGACTGAGCGGGAACAGACCTGCCTTGAGCTCACCATCCGTCTTATTGGCACAGTCTGTCAACCAGCAAGGTCATGTCTCTAAGCCCACTCGGTACTCACTGTGTGCCCCCGTCCGTCAGGATGACTACATTATAACAACAGTTCAACTCTCGGGTTTCTGAGCTAAAACTGTTCTGTGTCCACTTTAATTTATGCCGTTTACAATACAACGTATTCGTGAAGTTCAATCTGATATGTGTTAACTTTTCAAGACTTGGTTCATGTCCCGACATTCGGGTCAAAGGGACAAGAGGAGGATATTCAGCCCCTCGAACATCTTCTGGCACTCAATGCTTATCTGTGACATAGCATTATAGATTTTATGAAATGTACTCAAAGGATGTTTGTATCACCGGTTAGGTCAGCATTTATTGATCCCCGGGCAGTTCAGAGTCAATCACATTGGTATGGGTCTGGAGTCACATGTCGACCAGACCAGGTGAGGATGCCAGATTTCCTTCGCGAAAGGACGTTAGAGAGCCAAGTGTTTCTTGCTTTTTTTTCCCCAGATGGTGATATCGTGATAATCATCAGACTCATAATTCCAGAATTTTTATTGAATTCTAATCTTATCATGGTGTGATTTGAACCTGGGCTGCCAGAACATCACTGGGCTCTCTGGATAATAGTGCTAGTATCACTGGGCAAATGCTGCTGGCCTGTATCCCTTA
>NW_025194285.1:0-4069 GCF_004010195.1 Chiloscyllium plagiosum | reverse complement strand
ACATCCCTCCCAATCTGGGTCCTCTGCTCCAGAATAGACCATTGCTGTCTCTGTAAACATCTCCACCTCTGACAACTCTTCCCATTTGTGTAACCTCGTTCAGGCCCCATACTCTCCAGCGTCCTGAATCCTCTTCCTGCATTGCAACCAAAACCACAAGTTTATGTAATATCCACCTGTGCTTACACCGTCCCAAACTCAGTAACTACTTGCAGCCCTAACAAAGCACCTAAACTGTGAAACATCTCATTTCCCTACAATCCTCCCTCCCTCCCTCCTCAAATGCCTTCATCACCATGAAACCTCACAATTACTGAAGCCTCATTTTATCACTGCAAACCTCCTAATGTCTGCAAAATCCTGCTGTGCTGATATTCCTCTCTATCTCTGTCACCCCCACCACCCTCCATTGCCCTTCTGGGGAACCTGGCAGAGGAGGGGAGATTTGTAAAGTCACAGCTATGTTACGGAGGTAGAATTCTGGGAATTACAGATTTGGTCGAATGTCTGTGGTGTGCAGATTATTGGCGAGGACTCTAAAGAGAGGATTTATGACTACTTGGAAAACCATAGTTAAATTACCCCACAGTCAGTATGGGTTTGTGAGGGGTCGGGTCATGCCTCACAAACCTTATTGAATTCTTTGAGGATATGGCAGAATATGTTGATGTCTCATTCAGAAAAGAATGAAAATTAGGATACAGGGAAATCTGTCTGTCTGGATACAGGATTGGATGGCCGAGAGAAAACAGAGGGTGGCAGCAGATGGACAGTATTGAGCCTGGAGCTAAGTTACCACTGATGTTCTGTAACAATCGGTTCTGGGACTCTGCTCTTTGTGATTGTGGTCAATGACTTGGATGTGGATGTTGGAGAGTGAGTTAGTAAGTTTGCCATTAACATGAAGGTTGGTGGAGTGGTGGGGAATGTGGAGGGCTGTTGGAGGTTGCAATGGGACATTGGCAGGAAGCAGAGCTGGACTGTAAGTGGCAGATGGAGTCCAATCTGGAAAAGTGTGAAGTGATTCATTCTGGAAGGTCGAATTTGAATATAGAATACAGGATGAAAGGCAGAATACTTGGCAATGTAGAGGAACAGAGATCATGGGGTCCATGTCCATGGATCCCTCAAAATCGGCACGCACGTCGGTAGGGTTGTTAAAAAGGCATATATTGTGTTGGCTCCCTTTAAAAGTGGATTGACTGTAAGAGCCGTGAGGTTTTACCGCATCTTTATAGCGTCCTGGTGAGACCACACTTGGAATATTGTGTTCATTTCTGGTCCCATCTTTACAGGAAGGATGTGCAAGTTTTAGAGAGTGTGCACAGGAGATTTACCAGGATGCTGCCTGTAATGGAGGGCAGTTCTTACGAAGAAAGGTTGAGGGAGCTAAGGCTTTTTTCATTGGAGAAGGGGGCGGGGGTCTTTGTGGAGGTGAACAAGATGATAAGAGGCACAGAGTGAGTGAATAGTCAGAGACATTTCCTTCTATGGCATAAATGACTATTACAAGGCGGCATAATTTTAAGGTGATTGGAGGATGGATAAGAGGATAGAGAATGGTAGGTGGTTGGATGGACTGCCAATGGTGGTAGTAAAATTAGATACATTCGGGACATTTAATAGACTCTTGGACAGACACGTGGATAATAGTAAAATGAAGGGTATGCAGTTTACTTTGATCTTACAGTTGGATAAAAGGTTGGCATGAAATCATGGCTGAAGGGTCTTGGGCTGAACTGTTCTGTATTCTGTGTTCTGTCTGGTAAACTGGGTAATAAGCTCAGATCAGTGTAAAAGGATATGGCATTCAGGAGAAGCTCGTGAACAGGATACAAAATTTGCTTGATGGTTGTAGACAGAGGGGAATGGGTAACATGTTGTTTTTCTGACTGGAGGTATGTGACCAGCGGTGGGGTGGGTCCCCTGTTGTTTGTCATTTGGATAAATGGTTTGGATGGAAATATTGGTTTCCTGGTAAGAAATTGTGTTGGGTGGCACTGAAATTGATGGTAAAGTGCACAGTGAAGAAGGTTATCTATGATACAACAGGATGAACAGTACTGCTGGGATAGTGGGCTGAAGAATAGCTGATGGAGTTTAATTAAATAAATGTGAGGTGTTCCATTTTGGTGAAACAAACCAGGGTGGGACTTGTACAGTTAATGTTCGGGCCCTGGGTAGTGTTGTCAGTCAGAGACCCAAGGATACCGGTACACAGTTCTTTGTAAGTGGTGTCACAGGTAGACAGGCTGGTGAAGCAGGCGTTTGGGGTGGTTACTTTCATTCGGGAGAGCATTAAGAGTAAGAGTTGGGATGTCATGTTGTGGCTATAAAAGAAATTGGTGGGGCCACCATTAAAACATTGTTGATCAGTAGGAAGAACTCATCTAGTTCACTAACCTGCTTTCGGGAAGGACATCTGACACTCTAACCTTGTCTGGCCGACAAGTGACACCAGACCCACAGCAATATGGCTGACTCTGAGCTACCCGCTCAGTAGTTAGCAGTGAGGTGAAAGGATGTTGTTCCAGGCAGTGACACCTGCATCCCATGAATGAATATATAAAAATACCTATGTCCCTCCCTACCTCTACAAACCCCTCCAGCTGCAGCAATCCTTTCTGGCTTTGTAACACCCTGACCACTCTCTGTAACACTCTCACCACCTCCAGCCCCTTCACCTCTCCCTGCTCCTATTGTGTCAATGAACCCTGACCGTGACTCCCCTTCCCACAGCCCTCCTCCTGCGAGCAGACCCATTGAAATCCATTAACATTTACTCCGAAAACACACTCTCACTTCAGGATTTTAAGGAATTTTTGGTGATCTTCTCAGTCTCATAATCTAGTATGATTCCTTTTGTCCTGAGTGAGGGATCAGTGGGAATTTCTTGCTGAGGTTTTTACTGTTTCAATTGAATGTCCTTTTGTTGAGTATTTTGCATTCTCCCTTCAAATGTTTTCCACTGTTCATTGACAGGCACATATTTCAGTCTGTTTAGCCTGTTTACCTTGGTCAGTTCTCCTCTGAAACTCATGTCATTGGCTATTTTTGTTTCTAGTTGCAGCTTGTCCTTTCTGTGATTCACTTAAAAACTTTATATTTATTTAAACTGCACTTTATTACAATTTCCGGAAGGATCTCTCCAGGTGACATTACTCATTCACTAAGTTTCATTACACGGTCACTCTGCGATAATTATGCCCCTTAACAGTTGCACAATGTCTTTCTCAAAGAAACACTGAAAAAAATTAACCGAACTCCTCTTCCAATATCAATGTTGCCCGTGTGTTTGTGCCAGATTATACAAATATTGAAGTTTTCCAAAATTATCACAATGCCTTTGCTAAAACATTCCAATGAGTTCCTGTTTATTGCAGTGATGAGCAATGGAATGCTGTTCGGTGGCTAAAACTGTTCTGCTTTTTGTGTCCTTGGCAAGTAGTAGCCAGAATTTACATTCAGACTGACTCTACTTCATGATCTGAGACCAAATGTTTTCTCTGTAATGCCTTTGTCATACATTATTGTAAGCGTTGCCCATTTTGCCTGGGTTTGAACGAGATTACGAACCACTGAATATTTTTGTTCACCCTGTATCCATGTCTCCCTGGTTCTAAATCTCTTTTATCTCTGTGTCACAAATCCATCGACCTTATTGCAGCAACGTTGTCCATTAAAAAAACATAATATACTCTCTTCCACAATTTTCTGTCACAAATCTATTTGCTGATGTACAATTTTAGTTAAACCCTGTCCCATCCTATTCCTTTCTGCTTGTCTTCAGCCACATCCCCATGCTATTCCATTTCTTCACCTTTTCCCTTTGGATTTGGAAAGCTCCTTTCACCTGCATCCTCTCTGTCAATTTAATGCCATGTCCATAAACCTACCAACATGATTGGCCATGACATTGGTCCCAGCACAGTTCCAGGGGGACCATCCTAATAGATTTTTTTTTTAAATCAGGTATGGGATGTGTGAGTCTCTGGCTGACCAGCCTTTCTTGCCCAGTCCTAGAAGCCCTTGAACAGAGTAGCTTGCTCGGCCATTTCAGAGGATAATT
>NW_025194284.1:0-2500 GCF_004010195.1 Chiloscyllium plagiosum | reverse complement strand
TCACGCAGAGGGTGGTACGTGTGTGGACTGGGCTGCCAGAGGATGTGGTGGAGGCTAATCCAGTTACAACACTTAAGAGGCATTTGGATGGGTATATGAATAGGAAGGGTTTGGGGGGATATGGGCCGGGTGCTGGCAGGTGGGACTAGATTGGGTTGGGATATCTGGTCGGCATGGACGGGTTGGACCGAAGGGTCTGTTTCCATGCTGTACATCTCTATGACTCTCACAGTGGGTAATCTAAGGAGGCTGGACCAAGCTAAAACACCCACTCCTCCTGCCTCACTTCGTAATTTTTTAAGGACCTTTCATGGGACGTGGGCACTGCTGGTGATTGTCCTCCCATCACTGAACCGAGTGGCTGAGCCATTTTGTTGGGCAGTTAAGACACAGCCCTATTGCCCTGGGTCTGGAGTCACACACCAGGCCAGACCAGGTAAGGAAGGCAGATTTCCTTCTCTAAAGGACGTGAGTGAATCAGACTTTTACAACAATCTATGTTGGTTTCGTAGTCCCTAACTGAGACTAAGTTTGAAAACTCCTGGATTTTTGGGCCCAGTCAAAAATGGCCGACCGTGGTTGACTCCATATTGAAAGGGGCCTCGCAATAGGTGGCCAGCTCACCTGCCTCACCTGCGGGTGTCATGACGTCCAGGAGTCTGTCAGATAAACCTCCCAGTTACTCCATAACAGAGTCGAAGGTGCAACTTTAAAGACGTTTTCTTTTCCAGAGGATGTGGACGTCGTATTTAAGGTCAGCATTTATTGTCCACACCCTGAATGTTGCGGTGAGCTGTCTTCTTGAACTGTCGCAGTTCCATGAGGTGTCAAGGACAGAAATGGCCTGTTGTGGAGGGAGTTGATTAGATTAGATTCCCTACAGGCCCCCCGAAGAGTAACCCACCCCTCCCTCTGACTAAAGAACCTAACACTACAGGCAATTTCTCATGGCCAATTCACCCTGACCCGCACACCTTTGGACTGTGGGAGGAAACCGGGGCACCCAGAGCAAACCCACACAGACAGTCGCCCGAGGCTGGAATCGAATCTGGGACCCTGGTGCTGTGAGGCAGCAGCGCTAACCACTGAGCCGCCCATAGTTCAACGATTTGAGTGAAGGAATGGAGATCTAATTCCACGTCGGGATGGTGAGTGGTTTGGCAAGGGGTTGGTGTTCCATGTGTCTGTTGCCCCCGTCTTTCTCAATGGCCCAAAGGTGTTGTCTAAGCAGCCATGGCACTTTGCTGCGTCACGGGGAATACTCTATTCCTACTCAGCGTTACAGAGGTGGAGGGAACGTGTTGGATCTGCTGCCAATCAAGCGGGGGGGGTTGGGGGGGGGTCTTTCTCCCTGGATGGCATAGAGCTTCTTGAGTGTTGTTGGAGCTGCCCCCATCCAGGGAGTATCCCATCACATTCCTGTAGATGGTGGACAGGCTGTGGTTAGTCAGGACGGGAGTTACTCGCTGCGGGATTGCCGACCTCTGGCCTGCTTTGGTAGCCACTGTGTTTTTAAAGGGCTGATCCAAATCAGTTTCTGGTCAATGGTAACCCACCCCCCACCCCCCCCAGATTGTGGGTGGATGGGGTTCAGTGTTGGTGATGCAACTGAAATCAAGGGGGATGGTTGGATTGTCTCTTGTTGGAGATGCTCGGTGTCTGGCCCGTGTTCCTTGCCATTTGTCAGCCTAGATATTGTCCAGGTCTTGCTGCGTTTGGACATGGAGTGCTTCAGTATCTGAGGAGTGGCGAGTGGTGCTGAGCCACTGTGCAACCATCCACAAACATTTCCACAACTGACCTTACGTTGGGCGGAAGGTCATTGATGAAGCAGCTGAAGACGGTTTTGGGCCCAGGACACTCCCCTGAGGGACTCCCGCAGAGATGTCCTGGAGCTGAGATGACTGACCTCCAACAACCACAACCGTCTTCCACAAAGCCTCCATCCCATTGGAGACGGACGTTGACGTGATTTCTCGAGAGACTGGATGGGAAGTAGAGGGTGTTAAAACACATGCGACCTCAAATCAAGACGGTGACAAGATGGCCGACTTGGAAGTGGACAACAGCAGAAATGCTGAGGGGGGGCCCACAAATCAGTAAAATCCCACTGTCGCTTCCTCCGTTGTTTAACGGGGAGACAACCGTGTCCTGGCTTGGATCCCCCTCCCATCCCCGAGTGAACGTCACATCTTTGACAATGAAACTCTAACAAAGTTTTCACCATGCTTCAGTCTTCTCTCTCAGCTCAGAAGCAGCATCGATCACAGTCTCTGAGCGAGTCCCAAGTGCAAACAGACAAATTGCTTCTTGTAACAGTGACAAAGGAAATATTCCCCGAGGCGCACAGAGCACATTAATAGAGAGGAAGACGGAGAATTACTTTCAGCTTTATTTATTGTTCTTGAATTGAACAGAATTACCCAAAGTAACAAGGGCACAGAATGGGCATAACATCACAGAAACGGAAGGAGAGAGAGAGAGGAAGGAGGGAATTTCA
>NW_025194283.1:0-4069 GCF_004010195.1 Chiloscyllium plagiosum | reverse complement strand
AAATTTGCAGCTCTGGTATGTACAGGATGTATCGTCTGGGATCTATTTGATGCTGGTCGTTGTGAAATTGTGAATCTATATAATTGTGAAGTTATATTCAGCGACAAGAGCAGCACTTGGACATTTGGTCCTCCAAGCTGACTCACACATTCTGTACACTCAATGACTGATCTCACTTTACTCCAAATTGTTGATTCCTTCCTTCTCATTTCAGGTTTCCATAACCCGTAACTCTTCTGGAAATCAAAAAAATCTCTCTCAAATGTGTATATATTCAATGACTCAAGTCTCCATTTCTCTCTGCGGAAGAGAAGTTTAATGACTAACAATCCCCGGATTCGATAATTTCTGCTCACTTGCACGATCAGATTCTGTACAACTAAACTGCGTTAAACAACACTGGCTGGCTTGAGCTCCCTCTATGGACTGCAGTCACACTATGAATACACCTCTATGTTGTTGAGTCTTCACAGACGCTGAACATTATGACATCTGGAAGCCAGAGTTGCATTCTGTACTGTGGAAGCTGCTCCCTTCGGCAACAATAATCTTTTTGAGTCTGCTGGATCTCTGGCTCCGCCCGACCTATCGCTGACTAAACTTTATCCGACAGCCGTTAAACTAACCTGCATTTCAAACAAATTGAAGTACATGATCCTTCTCTCTGTATTATTGCTCCTCAGGACAGTTGGTCATTTCCCCTATCCCCACTTTGATACTGTCTTTGCTCTGCATTAAAGACAAATATTTGTTTTGCCTCTTTAATAACTTGCTGGACCTATGTGCACACAATTGTTAATAAGTGAACAAAGAGACAAAACGTTTTTTTTACCACAGGAAAGCCGATATATTGTGTGCAGTTGGAATTTTAAAAGATATGTCATGCAGTGCCACATCAGCTGTTGCTAAACAAAATAACAGCTTATGGTTTAGTTCGTAACATATTGGCATTGGTCGAGGATTTGTTCGCTAAAAAAGAAACAGAGAATGGGATGGTAGAAAGTGAAGACAGAAATAATCCTATTTTTCTTCTGGGATGGAGTGGAACAACTGCACCAAAGATTGTCCAGCGAGTAAAGACTAATCAGGTTGGGACTTTACTGAATGGGGTTTATAAGAATGACAGGTGATCCCTTTGAAATTTATATGTTCTTACTGGATTTGACAGGGTGAGTGCACAGATGATGTTGACGCGAATGAGAGAGGCTCGGAATTGACATCATCGAATCACAATAACAGCGTTTTGAAATCGAGATGTGGAGGAAATCCTTCTGTCTGAGGCCTGAATGTCTTTGCAGGAAGATAGGATAGTGAAGACAGCGTTTGTTATGCCCCCCCTCCCCCCCTATATTTGTCATGTTATTGAATACAGGTGTTGGGATGTCATGTTGCTGTTGTGAGGACATTGGTTCGGCCACTGTTGGTATATTGCGTGCATGTCTGGTCTCAATCCACTCGGAAAGATGTTGTGAAACTTGAAAGGGTTCAGAAAAGATTTATCAGTATTTTGGCAGAACTGAGGATTTGAGCGATAGGGAGAGGCTGAACAAGTTGAGGTTTTGTTCTCTGCAGCGTAAGAGGGTAAGGAGTGACCTTATGCCGGTTTACAAAATTATGAGGTGCAAGCATAGGATAATTAGACAAAGTATTTCTTTCCCCTGAGATCGGGAATCCAGAACGAGAGGGCATAGGTTGAGGGTGAGAGGGAAATGATATAAAAGAGACCGAAGTGGCAACTTTTTCACACAGTGGGTGGTACATGGATGGATCAAGCTTCCAGACCATGTGGTGGAGGCTAGCACAATTGCAACATTTGAAGGGCATTTGCAATGGGTATATGATTAGGAAGGGCTTGGAGTGATACGGGTTGGGTGTTGGCAGGTGTGACGAGATTGGTTTGGGATATCTGGTCAGCATGGACAGGTTGAACTGAAGGGTTTGTTTCCATACTGTACATCTCTATGACACTCGGCCTCTCTGTATGCCTAATCTGAGAGAGATTCTTAAGCGGTAGGGGAATCAAGTGTTACAATGAAATTGAAGGAATGGGAAAATGAGCAATTTTGGGTCAATCATAATGGAATGATGGAGCAAGGTGGAGGGGCCACTAGTCTACTCATGTTACTATTTCCTATGTTCTTATGGGTGGGGAAACAATTGCGCAAACTGAGTAAGACAGCCTGTCAACGGCATTGAGAGGAGTCCTTAGGTAAGGATAAACACCCCAGTGGGTGGTGACACCAATGAACATGCAGTACAGGTGGAGAGCCTGGAAAATGGAATGGAATCTTTGCAGATAGCAGGGTGTGAGGAGACGTAGTTCAACGTAACTGTGGGAGACAGTAGATGGTCTAGCCTTTAAATGGAAACATTAACATCAAGAAAGGAAAGGAAGATTTTCAGAGAGTCCAGGTGAAGTTGGGACAAGGGTGGAAATTCGAAGTGAAATTGATTACTATTTCTAATTCTGGGTGAGAGTAGGAAGCAACAATCAATGGATCAGAGACAGAACTTTGGCAGGGGTCAGAGTAGGACTGGAACAAGGCATGCTCCATATAGCCTGCAAAAAGGCAGGTGCAACTCGGACGTTTGCATGTACCTCGGGCCCAGCTTATTACTCAGAGGATGGGACATATTCCATCCCCTTTCAAACCGACATATACCCCTCCCTACCCAAAAAAAGAGACACCAGATGATTCAATACCAGTCTGCAATCTCAGTTTGATATGTGGACATCCACAGTTCCGGATGATAAGTTATGTGATGATGGAAAGCATCAAATCTGGTCCTTTTCTAACCATTCCAATCCAGTATCTTCATGAAAATGATCAATCTGAGTTTCGCATCTAAATCCAATGGTCCAAGGGCCATGAGGCCAACTCAAGACCAACGTGTTATCCGGAAATCAGGTCAGGCCGGTGATGGAATTTGTAATCCTCCTGATTGGGAAGGTTCATCTCAAACACCTATAAACCACACCAATCTGAGGTGACGTAACCTATCCTTCCATGATGAAATTGACCTGTCAGGTTTTAATGATCAGAAACGACAATCGAACTGATTCTTGCGAAATGAAACACATGTATAAAGCTCCTGCCATTTTGGTAATTGAACAATCGAACAGAGATATTTGAGCTGCTCGAGGTTTCTCACACAGCTTTATATTGGATTCGGACGAAATGGATGGCCACTTCTTTGCCTGCTGCTCATTTATTCAGTCAAAGATTAAACACGAGTAACGAGTGCCCTCATTGCTTTCACCGCACTTTATGCTAAAGTCAGCGAATATGTAGAATGTAGCTCTCTTACTTTATTGACACTTCTTCTACATAATCACCACTAAAAGTCAATCATTTCACCAATGTGTTTGAATTTTCAGACCAATGAAGAATTCAATAAGCTCATGAATGGACATCTCCGAATCGAAGCTGTCAACATTGCTGAAATTGAAACTGATGAAAGAGATGAAAGTCGTGAATCTGAAGAAAGTCACATTGAATTGACAACTGCAACTGTTGACTGGCGAAGAGAAGGTGTAGTTACTCCAGTGAAAAACCAGGTAAAAATCAGAAAAAAGCTCTCAAGATTATTAAGTGCAGGCATTAATTTCTCAATAGGATTGGACATTATGATCAGCTTGTAGGAATTGTTAGGAAAGGCTCCGTTTTAGTAGATCATTTTTAACCTAAATTGCTTCTCCTGCTTTCTTGTTGCATTTGTTTCCTGGTATTGGTTATGGTCAGGCAATGGAGCATGGTAAATGTATCAATGGTAATGTTCGTGCTTTTACTCACAATATCTATAGAAATTTTACTTCAAAAACAAATTCAATGGTTAGATTAAATTTTAAAATTGAAGTCTACCAGTACAATTCCGATATAATAAATATAAGTTTAAATGTAAATTGGCATAACTCAACAATGGTAATGTTGCAAACTGCAATGCCAAGCTTCCTTGTGATACCATGACCAGTCTTATTCAAAGAATATTCGATCAGAAGCTCGACACCCCAACTTTTAAAACCACGTTCACAGTTCACTTCTGTTGGGCCTTGTACCTCTCTCAATCA
>NW_025194282.1:3384-4068 GCF_004010195.1 Chiloscyllium plagiosum | reverse complement strand
CTCAGAAAGTGCTCACTCAGTACATCAGAAAGTGTTCGCTCAATAATCAGATAGTGCTCCGTCAATGCCTCTGATAGTGCTTCCTCATTACCTCAGATACTGCTCTCTCAATACCTCTGAAAGTGCTCCTTCAGTACTTCACAAAGTGCTCCCTCAATACCTCAGATAGTGCTTCCTCAGTACATCAGATGGTGCTCCCTCAATAACTCAGATAGTGCTCCCGCAGTACCTCAGATATTGCTCCCTCAGTACCTCAGATAGATCTCCCTCAGTACCTCAGATAGTACTCTCTTAATACCTCGGAAAGTGATCCCTCAATACCTCAGATAGTGCTCCCTTAGTACCTCAGAAAATGCTTCCTCAACATCTCAAAATGTGCTCCCTCAGTACCTCAGATAGTGATCACTCAGTACCTCGGAAAATGCTCCCTCAATATCTCAAGAAGCGCTCCCTCAGCACCTTAAATAGTGCTCCCTCAATACCTCAGAAAGTGCTCCCTCAGTACCTCAGAAAGTGCTCCTCAATACCTCAGACAGTGCTTCCTCAAACCCAGAAAGTGCTCCCTCAAGACCTCACTTAGTACTCCCTCAATACCTCAGATATTGCTTCCTCATTACATCAGATAGTATTCCCTCAATACCTCTGATAGTGCTCCCTCAGTACCTCAGAAAGTGCTCCCTCAAT